>NC_072733.1:63403963-63665271 GCF_026930045.1 Uloborus diversus
ACATGCTTTTATAGAAAAAAATACTTTTAAAATTTCAGAAGCAACCCCATTGGCACATTTACTCATGATCCATTCATGTTGTGGGCATTTGTTTTCAGACATTGTCCAACTTTGACGCTGGGTTCCAACATAAATATAATATGAACTTACCAAAAAGTCCGGAGAAAGGTGTTAAGAGGACAATTTTACACATCATCAACATCGATAAAATCTAAAACAGATTATCAATTAATATGTAAATAAGCAATAAGAAACTATCAAAAACTATTTTTTAGCACAAATAGTTTTTGATAGTTTCATTTTAATATGAAATTGTATAAAAAATAACTCATTTTTTCAAGAAAATTATGAGTTTTTAATAGAGATGTACAAAGTACTTGGTCAATTCGCCAAATACTCATACTTGGGCCAAATTTTGGTGAGGTACTCAGCTCAGTATAATACATAGATTTCTTTGCCTCCCCCCCCACGCTTCTGTATGTATTTTTAAAAATTTTAACATAGTGTTATTTTATTTTAAAGCGTGCACCCTCCCTTCGGGAGGATGCTATGTATGCTACTGACTCGGCCAATACCAAGTAGTTGTAAAAAATTAAATATTGTTCAATACACATTTTTCAATTAATAAAGAAGTACAAGTATTTGTAATGACAAAAAGAAAAAGATGTCTACATCCATAAGCTTACATTTTATGAATTGAAAAAGCATTCTTTGTAACGTCAAAACATGTGTCAGGAGTGCTCCTGAACATCTGTTTTTAACATTGCTTTATTGCTTAAAAACATTATTCATGTTTGGCGGATGATTAGAACTATAATTGATTCATATAATTCATATTAATTCCAACTTGATTAATCATATTTTTTATTTATTTATTTATTTTTAATTAAAAAAAACTTTTTTGTTAAGTTTTTGACATAAACATAATATTTTAAATAAAATTGAATTTTAGCTGGAACTTGTTTTGAAAACTATTACATGGAGGTCTATATAGCTATTCAATATGAGTTCAAAATTTATCACATGTATGTCATTCGTTCATTTAAAGCATAATTAGTACTTGGCGGAGTACTCTGTACTCTACCAAAACGGTATTTGGTACATCTTTATTTAATATTTCCTATGACTGTAAAACTTCAAAAATTAAAATGCTGCAAAATTTAATTCATACTAAGTGTTTCCTTCCATATATTATTGATCACCTTTTCTATTATTTACAAAATGAAGATATGTTTTCAGGAGCTTATTTTATAGACAAAATGAGCAGTTAAATCAACTTTTGAACACTTGATAGGATAATATGAACTTATATTTTTCTGGTTAATGTTTCATACTTAAATGAATTAGTTACAGTAAGGTTAATATATCAGTTGTAAGACTAAAATCGAGTATTCAGTGCGTCCATGGTTAAAAATCTATAATGATGCTAAAATTATATATATTCAGTTGATGTTGTGTCAACATTACATTACATGGCTTTTTCATAAATTTGAATATTAAAAAAAGCTAGCAAAGAACTTCAATGCAAAACGGAATAATCAACACATGCCCTAATGGGGCTGGATATTAAACCCATAAAAATGTTTCCTTAACATTCTGAAAAAATATCACTGACACAAATAGTAAATATTTTATAACAGTGGAATTGTTGGCTGAAATGGATCTTTTCTTAGTGTTTTAGCTACATTTTGATTTTTATTTAAAATGCTATATAACTTTATAATTAGTATTTCTATTCCAATTATCACTTCATTCGTTTACATAAACAATTATCGTTAATTTGAGCTTTCACCTACATATATGCATTATTCGTTTTACATGCAAATTTCTGAAACCAAGTTTTGAAACCAAAAATAATGCTAAATGAAATTTAATTCATTTGGACTGAATTCATTTCAGATTAATATCCTGTTTGATTTCCAACTGCAATTTTACTATGACAAGAAAAATCTTTAGTTGTTATTGAGGAAAAGATATTAAGTGTTGATGGCTTCCAGCTGCGAAAGCGCACCGAAACAAGAATTATATTAATTCTATCTTCCATGAAAAATTTAAAAAACAGAAAGTTTCTCTTGTTAAAGCCTTAATCACAAAACGGTAAAAAGACATTTGTATCAGCTATTCATTTTCAGCAAGTCTAGAAATATTATAGTTAAACACCCTCGCTTGAATTACCTTGCCTACCCTCGCTTGTTAAGGGGGGGGAGGCAACACCGGGGGGGGGCACATCCCAAGAAACCAAATAAATAAAAACAAAATAAATTATTAAAAACTGTGATCAAGTCTTTTAACAGTTCAATATATTTTTGCAATATTTTGGTACAAATGTGAGAAAAATTTAAAATCATCACATATTACTAAAGCACATAAGCAAGGAATGGGGTGGGGGGGGGGGGCGGACTCAATGTAAAAAATGTAAAGTTATGAGACACAGGGCCGTAGATAGGGTGGGGACCATCGGGACAAATCCTCCCCCGAAATTCTTGGATAAATATTTTTTTAGATTCTGAATTCCAACTATGCTGCCGTTTGAAAATTAGTCACTAAAACTTTCCTTTGCTTAAGTTTATTTTTCCCATTATGTTTTCGTCCTATAGGGTCTGGTGGGGGAAAGTGGTCAATGGGGTAAAGTGGTCATAATTCAAATAAATAGCTATAGTTTGGAAATTAATGTTCGAATAAATGTGAAAATTTTATTTTAGGGTAGTGCATTTATAAACTATATTTTGAATACAAAATTTTACAACTGGCAAAATTTTACTTGGTAAAAAAAAATATTTTGTGTAAATATGAAAATTCTTAAAATCTAAACACCTTTTTTAACTTCCTTGGGAAATTTTGTTTGTTAGAATTATGAACAGATTGACTGCACAGGAAGCTTCCTACATGTCTCAAGAACTCTTACTCATTAGCAGTTAGCTGAATCTATTTTGAATAATTTGTTAGAACAATTTAAGTAAGATGGGGTAAAGTGGTCATAATATTAGGCTTAACGAATATTGTTCTTCTAAAGTCACTAAATCTTTAAGTATAAGGCAGATATGTATTAAATATTAATTTCATTTAATATGTATTGTTTTTACAATAAACAGGGTTAAATATACGAGTATATGCGTATGTATACGCAAATACACGTGTAGGCACGTATATATACGTATTCACATAAATGCACCAATAAGCACGTATTTGGGTATCTGCAAGTTTTTTTTATCTATACAGATATACATTCGACTATACACGTATATTCCCGCTTAATATGCTCGTATATATACGAACAATTATATACTCAGGGAGACACGTATATACGCGTACGTACTCGAGTAGACACTTGCATATAAGCATATGATATACATGTATACAGGGTGAGTCTAAACTCTTGGTCAAATTATTAAAAGGTGTTAGACGGGAGGATAAGAAGCAAGAATCATAAGGAACATCCAGGATCAAACTCAAGGCTGACGCGCTACATGCACGCAAAGCCAGAAACTGATGGATGCAAAACATGTCACAAATTTATTACACAAAGACAATTTTACATAACATTTTAGGTTTTAAGAAAATTTTAAAGTTATTGATGAAATTTGTGGCAGCTGTAATACATGCATCGCAATCACTCTGTTGCAACTACGAGACTTTTGAAAAACTTTCATCAGTCGCTGCACCTTTGTTGCGATGCGTGTATTAGAACTACTACAGGCCGTAACTTTTAACAACTGCTCTAAATATGTCTTAAAAACTAAAATGTCGGGTGAAATCATCTTTGTCTAACAAATTTGTGACCTGTTTTGCTAAAGTCAATTTCTGACCTTTTGTGCATGTAGCGCGTCAGCGAGCATAAGTTCCTTATGATTCTTTGCTTCTTATCCTCCCCTTTCACACCACTTAGATATTGCAAAAAATCTTGGATTCATTCTGTAAGCATACATGTATATTGGAGGATATACTCGTGGATATACGTGGATACATGTACTGGTGTATACACGTAAATGCACGTATATACGTCTAACAGGTATAGAATCGTGTTTACACGTAAATATACGAATATACTCGTGCTTTCATATATATTTACGTGAATAGACACGTACAAACACGCACTGGATATATCCACGAATTAACTCGTGTATACTCGTATAAGTATGTATGTACACTTATATATGCGTATATGCGTCGACTGTACGCGTATATACTCAGGTATGCACGCATATACTCGAGATAAAAGCGCAAAATACGCATATGATGTTCTTTTCTACGCTTTACTCGCATATACACGTGATACGTATATACTCGTGTAGACACGTATACACTCCTATATGTAATCACGTATACATGCGTGAGTATGTACGTGTATACACTCGTGTATGCACGTATATACTTGAGTAGGCATGTGCATGCATCTGATGTATACAAGTATCTACTCATATATGAACATGTTTACTCATGTCTACAGGACACGTATAGTAGACTCGTGTATACCCGTATATACTCGTACATATACTTGTGACTATAAAAATAACCGAAATATACAAAAATTAGGGTATTTGTAACGGTTTTGCAGTTTTTTTAAACTATGACCACTTTACCCCATGCTATGACCACTTTCCCCCATCCCATGGGGTAAAGTGGTCATAAATACAAAGGGAAATGAAAGTGTCATAAAACTACTTAAATTCAATATTTTTTTCCTGAAATGCAATGTACCGTGTTCTTTAATAATGCAATGTAAAATAACAACAAAAAAAGTTGAAGTGTTTAAAGAATTTATTGCTTTTATTATCCACCTAAGTTGAAAACCTACGATTTTATGACCACTTTACCCCACCAGACCCTACATTTTATGTCCATACGTTTTTATCCTCACTTAACCATTTCCATCTATTCAAATACTCTCTTACTCAGCCTGAAAATAATTTTTAATTAGCCGCCTGTAAGGCGGCTGGAGCATCAAAGAAGTGGGAGATCAAAGCAGCTATTTTGTCTTTTTTTTTTAAATCAAAGCATTCGACCTAAATAAAAGATGTCTATATCTGATCTATTTATTTTTTGGATCATTTTTTAAATTTTTTTCCAAAGAAGTCTTTATTTTTTTAACAACTTGGTCCATCACAGAATGTTAATGACTCTTATTACGAATAAGACTTTTAAAAGAGGGGAAAAGGACATTTTTAAAACATCAATAAGAAACGTAACAAATTTACATGATCAAAACTCATTTTTAACCCAATAATATTTTTGATTAAATGCTTGATTTTAGTCGATTTTAATAAATTAACAAGTAAAGGATTTATGTTTTTTGATGCAAAAAATTTTACCTTCTAGTTGACGCATTTGTATCCTTTAAGTTTTTTTTTTTTGATTGCTTATTGCTTTCATTTGACTGTTTTTGGCGTGCTATCATTTTTCCCACCGGCGCGGCGCCACCCTCTGCCAGCACCACCCGTCGCGTCGGCCGGCCTCACGATGCTGCTCCTCTAGCGAAAACCGTCTCCAGGTTGCGTCCATATCCTACACACACACGCATACACACGCACCAACACACACACAAACACATACATACACACCTACACACAAACACATACACACATACACAAACACATACACACACGCATGCATACAGACACCTACACATACACACAAATACACACAACTGCCATTCATGCCTGCACACAGACAAACACATATGCTTACACACACATACACATACCCCGTCCCCACGCACACAAACACTCATACACACAACTACCCACACACTCATGACTGCACACAGACACAAACACACATGCCTACACACATACACATACCCCCCCCACACACACACACACATACAAACACACACTCGTGATTGCGAAAAACATAATTTGAATTCAAGATGACAGAATTCAAATAAATTTTTTTTTATTAATTTATTTTAATTTCTACGAATAACAACTATGTCTGTATAAACTTGCTTCTTGCAATTGATTAGATTTCAATTAACAAGTTGAAGAATCTAGTTTTAGTTAACTACTTGGGTTTTCAAGAAAACAATTTTAAGTATTCTCCCCCCCCCCCCCTCTTTCAAACTTTTAAATACTTGTTATCTACACTAATGAATTTAATACATAATTTTTTAAGGAAATGAATATAAAAAAATGTGTATCAATCATTAAAAAAAAGCATTCTTTTGAGGAATTTGAATCATTATTCTAAGCACTTTTTTTTTTTTTTGAAGTGTCAATTGTAGATTACTTTTTAATTGTGACTTTTTATTTTTTTGCCCGAAAGTTCTTCTAAGAGGCCCCTTGCAAGCATTTGTAATAGCGAACATGTAATAAACACTGTATGATGCATTATAGACCGTATGTGTTTACATCCGTATTTAAGTCTTATTTTGCTGAGTTGGGCAGTCATCAGATAGTGGCCTGGCAGTGAGAGATCTTATGCAAAAATATCATTTTTATCTGATGAATAATTCTGGTGTAATATAAATTATTAGACATTTATCAACTAAGTTGTTAATTAAAATAATTATTTGATAATATTTTTTTATTGAGCAATCAAAATTGCTAATTATTTTCATTTCACCGTCCGTGATGTTGTGGTTCATTTTTCAACCCCACCGTCCTCTGCAGACGTAACTGGCCCCCGGTAGATGCTTCTCCTGATTGGTGGCGTCCATGTCCTAGACACACACACGCTCATACACATACACACACGCAAACGTGCATACACACAGGTCTATACACACACACAAGCCTACACATATTATACACTCGTAACCGTCTAAGAGGAGGGACAGGCTTGGGGGGCCAGGAACCGTATCTAGAAACAAGCGAGTGGGATAGTAACCAATGAGTAGGGTCCTATCGCAACTCGTGATTGCGAAAAACATAATTTGAATTTAAAATTTCAGAATTCAAATTAATTTTATTTTAGTTTAATTTTTGCAAACAACATAATAAACATATTTTTTTAAAAGCTATTTTTCTCCTGCATTACATGTCTCGAACCACATTTGCCCCCGACCATGTCCCTCCCCGAAAACATATCCTGGCTACGGCCTTGAGACTTGTTTCCTTGCTGATATAACTTATTAGTAAAATGAGTTTCTAAAAATCAGGATAAAAACTCCACACAGCTACCCAGAAGCGTTTAAACACAAGTTAAAAACTGTTAAACAATAATAATAAGTAAATAAAACATTGAAATAAATGAATTCAAAATTTAAGTAGAAACATTGAAGCAGTTAAAAACATAAAACAATCACTCTTTGAGGGGCGGGCAGAGCAACTTAGTGGGCGTTTAGGGGCCCGACTGATTTTTAGCAGGGGGACCCAAAATTTATAGAGCTGGAGCTGTGAATTTAAAATGAAAATAAGAATCAAATTCTATGATAACAGAATATTTTCAATTTCATAACACAAGCAAAATATTTTACATCGATAGAGAAATTTAAAAGGTTCGTTCAAACTACTTATTTATTAATTATTTCAAGTAATATAAACGAAGATTTATTCTTTCATATAGTTAAAGTTTCATAGTCCAGGTTAAAAAGAACATCACTCGACTAGCATACGAATCTGTATTATCATTTTCAACAAAAGCAACTTTGTAATAAAACGAAATTACACTGCTTAATTGAAATTTTTCAACAAAAACCTTTCTCAAGGCTTAATGGAAAGTTTACAAAATGAACATTGTCTCGCTACTGTAAAATCAATTTACGTAAATACTATTAATATTGAAATATCGTTCTCTCAACCACAATTTGACTTCCAAACAAGTCCCAAGGTTTATTTCTAACCTTTTTCAGTAAACTCAAATAAAAGTACATTTGTTGGCTTTGCATAAGCCCTGTTATGTTCCTGCTCAATATAAATGGAAGCTTTGTTTTGTATACAAATTTAAATATGGCGGCGTTTACTCATCTGCGAAATTAACTTTTTTTCTTTCAAGCTATATTACGTACTGCTTTCCAGTAAAAAGGAACAATACATATTTTTGGAATCAAACTCTAAAATAAGTACTCACCCAATAACTAGATTATTCATATTGAAGGTACTTCTTGAGGTCACAGGACTTCCATTCACTTTTACACATGGCCGTTGTCAGGTCTTGGTTTTGGCGGGCAGTCGGCACGGCAAGTGTAGAATTTAGAATGGTAAAAATGTCAACTGCGCATGCGCGCGCCCATTTCACAGAAAGTTTTCGTTTCACCGGAAGAGGATAATTTTTCGTCGAAAAATTAAGGAAAATGTAGCGTAAAAAGACGGATTTTTTTGACAGTGTAGTAGTGGCCCATTCTGAAGCCCTGAATTCACAGCTGAATGCAGAGCAGTATACAGGGCTTTAGAGCTCATTCAACCTCATTGTCCTATTCATTTAAGTATCCCCTACATTGTTTCTTAAATAATTTTGATGCGTGTTCATTTTTCGTTTTTGAAAAGTTTATAATTTACACAGCAATCAGAGCTGTGAAGTCGAACCAATACTGGGGTATACTGCCATTGGCAGGTAAATGGCAGTATCTGCAGAAAGGAGTTTTCGAGATATTTGAGGAAATGTGTTTGGATTCAATACTAACAACAGAACAACGTTGTAATTAACCGGTTTTTTCTTTCGATTTTTTTTTTCTACGGAAACCAAATAAGCAGGCTTGTACGAAAAGCTAGCGTACAATAAA
Source organism: Uloborus diversus (assembly GCF_026930045.1). Classification (NCBI taxonomy): domain Eukaryota; kingdom Metazoa; phylum Arthropoda; class Arachnida; order Araneae; family Uloboridae; genus Uloborus; species Uloborus diversus. The sequence continues at coordinate 63,412,623 of NC_072733.1, forward strand.
TGATAAAAATGCAAAAAAAAATTCAGTTACTGCCCTTTATTTGCTCACGGCAGCATGGGAGTCGGAGGCTGCAAAATTCTAAGAGTCGGGGTCGCTCATTTTTTCTTCGAGTTCATAGTAGAGTGAGAGACAAATTGATTTTGGGTTAAAAGAATCGGAGTCTGAGCCTTTGAAAGGAGCCTTGAGGAGTCGGAGTCGTTCTTTTTTTTTTTTTTCGTCTCCGCGACCGTAACTATATTTAATAAACTTACATGCAACACATATGAAGTAACATAGTAAAGAACATGTTTCAGTGTGTGCGAGAGAGAGAAAGAGAGAGAAAACACTTAGAAAACATTTATTTACATCAATCCAAACGCACTTATTCTATCAAATACATTTTCGCAAGATTTATTAATAAAGTTACTTCATTTGCTTCGTGATTCATCGCTTATACATGCACAATCGATTTTCATTGATGTTTTCGCTTTAGCGACAATCGTAGTTTAAGGCATCAATTCAAAATGTTTGTTTACGTTTCTCAGAATAACTTATTTAGATTTTTATGGCTCATTTAGATAGTTCTTTAAATGGATGCATTGCTCAAAAGTGTTTTCCTTCTATCATTCATAATTCATTAGACTTTTTTATCTGATTTAATTGTGTTTACTCACATTAATTGAAAAACATGTCACTAAGTACAGATGTAAAACGAAACAGGTTTTCATATGGACGGGTTAGAATCATTAGTAGCATAAGTCACAAATTTTAAACTGGGTAATCATGGATTTGGGACCGAACTTAAATTTTTGAGAGAGAGAGAGAGAGGACATTCTCAGTTTGACAAATAGAACTCCAAATTTCGCCAAATGATGATAATTTTGCAAGAATAAGGATTAATAATTTTGCTAAATCGTCAAACAAAAATAGCCAAATAAGGTAATTTTCGGGTGGTCACAGAGACCCCCCGTCACCTTCCATCGGGACAACCGGGATTTGGGTTCCCCTTTAGTTCTACTAAGCCCAACTGTGGGGAAGGGATGCTGACAGAGACTGCATCATTAAACATTTTAAAAGGGTAAGGAGTATTTTCTCCCTCGGCGGGGGGGGGGGGGGAGAGGCTCTTGTTCTTCGGGAGCTCCTCGCTGTAGTTGGGAGGGTGCAACATTGGCTCTGGGGGAGGGGGAAACCCCTGCGTTAATTGCATAAATCAGGCAAAAAATACTAATATATATTGCCCATTAGAAGCACATGAATATTGTCCACTTACCGAAACTGCTGATGTCGTGAGAAGTAGCATAAGACAGTTTTCAAGACGCTGATTGGACCAGGAGCTAGATTTTCTGATTGAGAGAGCATCCCTCATTTTATAGCAGTATTTGTATGTATTTTTTTTTTTCGTAAACCCATCGTAAATTTTGGAATGACAATGGTGGAAGTCATTTAAAATTAGTTTAAAATTCGTTTCAACTAACTTTTCATTAAAAATAAAGCATAATTATATGCATAAAAAAGTATCTAATTTTAAATGCAAATCCTTCTTTTGAAATTAAAATTTATTTTTGCAGACATTTTTACAAAACCAATTGAAGATTTGTTTTTGCACCAAAACCTTCAATAACTTGAAAATATGTTAGGATGACTCATGCCACTATCATTCTATCCTTTACAATGTTTTTTATGTAATGCAAATAATCGCACACGACAAAAACTCGAGGCTGATTGAGATCAAGCCCACGCTGATCAAATCAATCTTGTTTATTTTAATGGAAGTAACTACTAAAACCCAGCAAATGAAAAGGTTTTTTACTTATTTACTTATTTATTTTTTAAGATTAAGGTTTGTTTAACAACGTAGTTTGATTTTGTTTTCTCTAATATGAAGGGTAAATTGATACAGAACCAAATCTAAGCGCTCGAATCCTCTCGAATTCCAAAGGCGGGGGAGGAGAGATTTAAGAAATAGAATTATCGCTTGAATAATGCAAATTATTACAGAAAACGATGCATTTAATTACATAAAGGGAGATCTTTAAAAGAAACGTTGAGTTGTAGTGAAAAAATCCACTCCCCCCCCACCTCCCCAGCCAGAGTAAAATACAAGAACAGATTTTCTCCCGTTAAAATAAAAACACTTGGACCGTGCAGTTCTTTTGTTGGAATATGAATTACAATATTTTAAGAAACATGGACAACACTTCTCTAACCGCCGTAAACTGTTTCTTATATCTTGTTCTTTTACTAATTTCTTCAGAACTGTTCTCATTTCGATAACTGAGAAGGGTTACAAATCACATTTAATGACAATACAAAAATGCATTTTCAGAATTTCACTTTTCAGCACCTTGTGTAGTTCTTTAAAATTATCAATTCAATTCGGAAATAGCAGTCTTGAGTCACTTACGACAACGAAACAAAAGAAGTATTCAGCTCAGAGCTTAATTGCAAGGAAGTTTACGGGAGCTTAGCTTCTGCACTTGCTCTTTTTTTTTTCTTTTTGGAGCAATCACGAATTACATAGTGTTCTCTCTCGGCCGTTTTAGGCGTCCGTTCGTCCGTCCTTTGATTTTATTTTTGCCACCGTTGGTGAACTTTTGGAGGGATACCACATCGGTGGTCCGCTCTTGATGCTGCTCCTCCGGCGAACATCATCTCCAGGTTCCGTCCATATCCTACACACACACACACACGTACACGCGCGCGCACTTGCACGTACACACACACACATACTCGTGATTGCGAAAAACATAACTTGAATTCAAGATGTCAAGAATTCATTTTTTTCAACTAATACCATGAATTCAGACTGTTTACGCATTAAAATGCTCTCTAAAAACTAAAGGGGGTTCACACTTCTTTTGTTTGAAATTGAGCCCAGATTCAACTTCAAAATTTAGGTATTAGAAGCAGCGGCGAATTTAGACAAGCATTTGGGACTGATGTATTATATGGGGGCACAGTAATTTACGCAAGCAAATCAAAAGAAAACACGTTTTAAGAAATGAACCGTACCTCTCTTTTAATCAAATCTCCCCCTTTAATTAAATGGAATTGCGCCGGCGCCGGCACACAGACGTAAAAAGTCCTTGGATCCAAGTTCTCCAAGACATGAGCGGGTACTTTCAAATTTGTTTTTTTTTTTTTTTTTTCTCATATTCCAGATGAATCGAGAAATTTAATTTCTCTTTGCATAAAAAAAGGACCACCATGAAGCAAAAAACTCCTTCGAGGACATTTGTATTGAATACTTGTTGCGCTGTGAGAGATTCCTTCGTTACCTCACCCTCACCCAGTCCATCTACGAATCTTTTCTTTATATCCGGAGTACGGGAGTTGGGGGCGTATTCTGCGTTGATGAACGGTCAACGGTTCTCACGAAATTTAATTTCTTAGGACCCAGTCATTAATGCTACCGGTAGAAATTAAATTACAGATGATAGTAAAAGTTGTTAAGGAAAAAGCCGACAAGAACTGTGCACCTGCGCAGGCTTTCCGCGCGGTCAAAAAGCAATCAGAATATTCAAAAAATGAACGGGTGGGGTGCGAGTTCCGACGAGAGCTTCGACTGTTTCCATGATTACTGTTATTACTCATTTCATTTCATTTCATTTTAGTTTTCCATGCCTAAGATGAAAGATTTTGGTTTCGAATACACGACCAACTCTTTATCTGTTCTCTCCTATACTTTCTATAAAAAGCAAAAATAAATAGTCAAACATGAGTAAAATAATTGATACATTGAAAATTAAAAAGTTTAAATTTATCAATCGTAACGTAGAATTTTGCGATTGGGAATGTGTATCTTTTGCTTCACCTACCTGCAGGGGCGTACACAGGGGGGGGGGGGGTGGAGGGACACTTGTCGTCCCGAGCTGGAGCCTGAAGGGGGCCCAATGTTTTTAAAACCAGGCGTGAGATATAGGAGTAAAAAATATGGAGGGGGGCGGAAAGTCATTTGTGACGGACCCCAAAACTTCTGTGCATCACACCCCTGCCTACCTGCCCCCTCCCCCCGTCATTCAAAGACTTACTAGAGTCAATAAATGGGCAGTAAAAATACATATCCATGATGATATGCATAGTGAATCTGAAAAAAAAAACAATGTGTTCACAACACTTGATCAATGTACACAGGTGTTGGTGACTCGGATAATTTTCATTCCGAAACTTGCATGTCATTATGCATTGATAAAAGGGTTCTTTGTAACTCCGAAACAAGTGAGTGAATTATTTTTGCAATTTTGTACTTAAATCAATTCGTTATAGGCTAATTCCATACGTGACATACTCTACTAGTGAGCTAAACCTGAATCTTAAGATGACCATTAAAATACTGACATGACAAAAAATTGTGATTTACCAGTTGTTTTACATTGATTGACTTTTGATTTATACATCCTATTCCTAGCCATTAAGTTTCATCCCCTTCATTGTATATTCTGTGTATATGGATAAAGCTCAAATGTGACTCACACAACACAAAAAGGAAGTGATAGATTGTATTAAGTACAAAAACGCCTGTTTTTTTTCTCTGCTGAGATTTTTTTTTAGGTGGTTGTGTGTAACTTGTAATGATATTACTTTAATTTTATATTGTTCCTAGATTAGTGAAATAAATAATTAGTTATTAGTTTGTAACATGACATTTTATATGTGACTCACACTACGTGACCAATGTGACTCCCTCTACAATTTCCCTTAATATTTTTACTGACAATAAAAATATGTACAAAATCTGTATAAAAAACTAATTGTTCTTATTTTTACATAAAGATTAAAGTTGAATCTGTTATGTCTATAATTCTTTTTACAAAAAATGAAGAGTAAGTTTTACTTTAACTTTGTGAATCACTTCTGTGGCAACAATTGCTTTATTTTTTTATGTGTACAAAATGACACATTATTCAGATAAAATACTGCATTTATAAACATGTAAATAAATTCTTTTTTCAATGTTTTGTTTGCAATGTGCAAATAATTATGCATTATTCTGCTCAAAAACTTATTCGTTAATGTGTCAGTTAATCAATATATACAGATGTGACTCGGATGATTTTTTCCCGAAGCTCACATAACTTCACTCATTGATAAAACTGTTCCTTGTAACTCCGAAACAAGTGTGAATTATTTTTTGCAATTATATTTCGTGCAAATTTTTTAACAATTACATTTAACTTTGTGAATTATTTTTGCAAAAAAAAATGTTTTCTTTGTATTTTGAATTAATCATATCAACCTTAAAAATATTATCTTTAAGGGGAAAAAATGTACGTGTATTTAAAAACAAGTACTAGTGGTTCTAAAAAAGAACGTCTCCACAATACATGCTTGTCACTGTGTGTCGGTCAAGAAACATGTAAAAAGAAAGAAAGAGACATACGGAGCTGTGTCACTGGGAAAGTATCGAATGAATGCAGACTTGAATGCGTCGCCCCCGGGCCGATTTTCGAAAATTTTCGAATATCGGGTAGAGAAAGGAAGTGTTCGGTTTTGGAGCTCGAAAACTCGATTAGCTTCATGCCGGTAGCGATCCACCTGTTCAATCTTCTCGGTTTTGTCTGTTCTTTGAAAAAGTAATTTTTGCTTCGTAAAAGCAAAGATTTTAGATGGAGTATGGATCAAAAGGTTCCAATTGATGGAGTTAGTCTCCCCAAAAAGATTGAATCTCCTGAATTTTTTTTTTTTTACCGGAATTGGAGTTTGTCTTTTGAGAGCGTATAAGTCAAACATAGGGGTACTTTTTCGATAATCTTGGTAGAAAGAATTTATTATTGTATTTACATAAGTTTTTCCTTAAACTATTATAGATAAGCTTTTGAGTGAGGTAACGTTTTCTCTGTTTGTAAATACATAAATTGAAATAATACATAGGGACGTTAAAAACTTTTACTACCTATTTTTTTAAAGAAGAAGGCCTATTTACAAAAAAAAGAAAGAAAAAAACGCCAAAATATTTGTACTCGAGTGTTAAAAAGTTTAAGTTGGCTGATAAAAATATACAACATAAATTTTACATGGTCATATGATCATATACCAAAACCAACCTAAGTTTTTATATCTTAGACGCCAGCAGATTAGTCTTCCGAATTTTTGGAAAATGCAGTTTAACATGCATTCTGAAAGATTTTTGTGGTGAAACAACTATTCGCTAAGTTCTTATTTAGTCACCTGGTGCCCGGTATTTGCCGTACCTCGATCATATAGTTTAGAATGGCAGCGCAACTTTTATGAAGATGAAAAAAAATAAATAAATAAATAAAAAAAAATGCAAATTTGCGTGAAGAATAAATACTAAAGATGCTATTTTCTCTCAAGCTGCTTTTTTATTAACGGCACAAGCGGCATTTTAATACTTCAAAAATTTCTTTAGTATATAGTACATACGTGCTTATAAAATATAAGCAATGTATAAATGTACACAAGTTTCACACTTCTAATGTTTATGGATTACAATACATTTTTAAAAGTTCTCAATGATAGATCATTTTTTGCACTTCTTTTTTTGTTTTGAAACATCGCCTATGACGATAAAATGAATATGTTCTCACCGGCTACTCGTCAAACATTTATCTATTTTCCAATCATTTTTTGTCCATATAGTATAGTTTTCAAAAAAAAAAAAAAAAATCCTGTTCTTTTTCTTCACGTGTTGTTGCAAAAAAAAAAAAAAAAAAAAACCTTCCTTCCGTGTTTATGTAATTCTCTGGGCATCCATTTCACTTTCAGGAACATAAAACTTTGCATATGACCACAGCCGTATAATTTTGACATTAATCAGACCTAAAAATATGTGTCTCCAAGGCGAAAAAATGAAAATGGACTGTCAACACTTTCACTTATGGAGAATAATTGGACTTTCACGCTTCCCTTGAAGTTGAAAAATACCCCGACCATATCCACAGTAGGCATCTTCTGTACCAAAAGCTCATTTGATTTCGTAGCAATCCTTTAGTCGCGGTCTGTAAGCTAAGCTCTATCCGAATCAATCTCCTTTAGCCTAGCGATTATTCTCCTAAGCACAAAGCTGGGTGGCGCACAAAGGCACTCGAACTCCTTTCATCTGAAAACCGCACATTCCCATTCGAGGAGGTCCACTTTTTTCTTTCTTTTTTTCAAGTCCTCCATCCTTTGTTGGCCTTGTTGGAAGTGGCGGTCTGAGCTCGATGGCCCGTCCCCGTGTCCTCTACGATGTCCCACGTCTTTGGGTGCTGTCGTCGCCCATCTTTGTCAACTGACCCTCTCTGGACGGCTGGAAGAGATTCGATAAGGTTACGCAGGTCCATAGTGTCCATAGGAAGCGGTTGACTCATGTGGGATTTGTGGATGTTGTTTGTCGGAAAAGCAGATTTTTCTCCGATAACCCCAAAACTAAGTTACCGTATCAGACAAATTACGATCTAGATAGCAATTTATCAGTGCTATGGAAGAATTGTAGTCAACACAACCCCGGAGATATATTCTTCCCTTTTAACATTGTCTCCTTCCCACAAAGAGAATTGAAATGAAAATAAATATTATCGTGTGTGATCGTATTACCCTGTGAGTTAAAAGCGTAACAATTTTCAATTTTTCAATATTTTTTTTCTTTATTTCTCTGTTTTAATTTCTAAAAAATAAGAATTCCGTTACAATTCACCCTAACTGTTACCAACATTTCACGTTTATTGTTATCAGGTTAATTTATGTTAAATGTCTAAGATTTAAAATAATAATAATAATAATTTATTTAAAAAAGGAAATAACTACAAAAATACTTCAGCTATTGAGTAACTCTGATATTTTAAAATTACAAATGCAGAAATGAAGTGTAATTGCACAACACAACTTGCACTACATTAAAAATAAAAGTTGAGAATTTTTGAGAACGCTCCAAAACAGGGGCGGCATTTCAGCATTTCGTTTGGGGAGTCGAGTTTCTTGAACATGAATTTCCTCAGTACGGTATAAAATACATATTGGTTAAAAAGAACTGATGATTAAATGGTTTTAATGTTAAGAATAATTAGGTTTGTAAAGAACAATTAAAGATTTGGTACCGAAGCTTTAAATTAATTTTGTTATAAGTTATCTCACAAAATATCTCTGTACTAGTTTTTATTTTTTAGTAAAGTTTTGATCTGCTATTTTTGGAGTCAGGAAGCACAAAAAATTTTGTAACTATAGTTAATACCCAATGACTTAATTTATTGCCAATACAGCTAAAGAGGAAGGTCTTGCTTTGCCTCATTGAGCTTCCAAGGCAATTCTCTCACCTCCTGAGGCACAAAAGTAAAAATTGGTTGACGTTCAGTTCTCCTACAACGTTCTAGTTGTATGCGGAGTTTTTTACATCGATGAAGAGGCTTCATTATTTTAGCCTTGAAATAGCTATATGCTGTATTTTTGTGTAAATTTACTGTATTTACGTTGGTTTTTCAATTTAATCACGAAAGTCATCTTTCAAATGACTGACCTGATTGAAACAGTCAAAAAACAATGGAAGCAACAAAGTTATGTCAAGAAGCACGTTTCCTTTAGATTCCTCTCTTTAAAATAACCAAGAAAGCTTGTTAAATGGGCTAGTATTTATTTTGTGTCATTAAAAAGTATAGTCACAATTCACAGTACAATTCCTCTTCCTTCATGCTATTACTTATAAGTGTAATATTTTCTTTTTCGCTTTCTATAACCGACCTACATAATATTGAACTTAAGACCAATAATAAATATATCTCATTAAATCCTGTCTCAATTTCTTGAGAAAATGAATTGATCAGTTTATTCAGAATATTGATTTAATATTTTGACTAAAATTTCATCTGGGATTTGTCACCTCTTCTACATTGGCATACAGTAAAAGCTGTTATTAGTTCTGTCACAAAGTTCTACACCTGGTTCAAGTATGCATTAGTGCGAAAATTGCTAAGAGTTTCAATTGTCAATCCAAGAACTAAGATTAGTGAATAAAAATTTTTATGATAGAGTGTAGCATTTATCAAAAAAACGCTCCACAGTATAAATAAAATAAACAAAAAATTCAAACAAAGGCATACATATTAAAATGACATCAAATTTTTATCAATGAAAAGGTTGCTTTCCAGTAATTCTTCCAGGGGGCTTTTATAACTCTTGAAGACCATCTTGTGTCACTCAGAGATGGTCAAGTAAAGAGCCTCAAGATGCATTTGTTGATGTTAAAGTATTTTTTGATGTGGGATGTTTTTCAAAAATAACATATCTTTACAAAAAGTTTCCATTAAAGCATATGATACACCGAGTTGCTAAAATGTGTTTCTAGTACATGGCATCAATGAACACTTACCAGCTAAACATTCAGTTATAATATGAGCATAAAAATTTATGTAAAATGACATGGAATTTACGCGTAAAAATTGCGCAGTCTCTACACTGTACGGGCAAGATGCACCATCATTACATAGATTACTCAATTTTGAAATATTTAGCCCATATGAAGAGATTACTTCTTTAGTTAAGGCAAACACTTATCCTACATCAGTTTTTTCTGTTCTGAAAATTCAGGCAAATGATTTTCTAAGTTATCTAAATTGAATTTTCCCATTTTTTACTATTCTTAGTGAAAAATTTGGGGGTGCAACCGCCCCCTCTCGCACCCCCTATTTGCCGCCCCTGCTCCAAAAGCGTCCGAAAGCGAATATCTATATTGCAAATGGCTTAAATACATTTTTCAAGCACATGAATGATTAATTAGTTAGTTAAAAATGAAATTATCCTTAACACTAGGGGAAAATTTTAATTTTAATTTTTGCTCCTTTCTTTTTTCGTTTCTTTTCTTTTTATGTCTTTTGCAAAAAAATTATAAATAATTTCTCAGATGTTTACTCCCTAAAATACTGTAGCACATTTTTTTTTTCATTTGAAGGAAACCTTTCTTTCATTTATAATGCGATTAAAAAAATAATAAAATAAAAATTGTAATACAGAGTTAGGAAATGCTTAATTTGAGGACGCAACATTTAAAGGTTTCTAAAATATAGTACTCGAAACTTCATCATGGTATAAAAAAGTCACGGAAGCTGTTTCAATTAAGCTAGTAATCAAATTTTCGTTCATTAAAAGCAAAGCTAAATAAGTTTTAAAGCTCAAGAGCTTAAAATTGCGCTTAATTGTTTTGGTTAATTTATCCATTAAAGCGAGTCGTTTTTTATTTTTCTTATTTAATTTAAATATTAAATGTCCTTAGTTGAACCCCAAGAGTCTTTATATGACATTGAATAATTAACTAACCAGGGTTGCGGAGTCGAGCGGAAAACGACCGACCCCGATTCTGACTCAGAATCCGACTCTTTTATCCAAAAATCAGTCCGAATTCGACTCCGCAAGCATTGGCAGAGTTGCAGTTTTTGAGGGAATATGACCGAATCCGACTCGGACTCTTGGAACTTAAAAAACTTTCGATCCTCAACTCCGACTCGTTTACTACGACTCCGCAACCCTGTAACAACTCGGTGGTTTTGGAGCAGAGAAAAAAGGAACTGGTGTCTCACTACTGTCCAGTCCACTTTAAAACTATTACTTCTTTACTTCGATCTTCGTCGGGGTTAACACTTTGCTCCTGAAACCGAACAAATTTCACATTTATCTGAAAAGCTTTTTTGTAAGTTTACCCTTGCCTAAATCATCCAAGTTATTAGATTGATGTTAAAATTCGCTTGGAATTTGTAAATAATTTAATCCAGTACTTTCAATAACGCCATGGCAAGTGATTTGTCTTTATAGCAGACTGAGCAAAATTTCGCAAAGATCGGAACTGAGCAAATTTCGCATTTATTTATAGTTAAAAATTGGACAGACATTTGTTTTTATAGCTGTCTGAACAAATTTTGCAAATGTCGAAACTGAGCAGATTTCGCATTTATCAGTCGTTTAAAGCTTATTTCGTCAGTTCAGTTTTGCCTAAATTATCTAGGATCGGCAAAATAATTAGCTTTGATTTTGTGATTAATATAATCCAATGCTTTCAATAACGTCATAGAAAGTGATTTGTATTTATTGCCCCCCTTGTTTCCGTTTCTGCTTTGTTCCCGAAACTGAGTAAATTTTCCATTTATCAATAGTTAAAAGTTTTTTGTAAGCTTACTTTTGCTAAACTTATCTCAGTTATTTTGATCGGTGTAGCAATTGATCGGCTTTGCTTTTGCTATTAATATAATCCTATACTTTCAATAGCGTCATGGAGAGTGATTTGCCTCTGAAAAAAATGTCTTATATCCGTTTCGGCTCTGTTCTATAGCATCAACTTCCACTGCAACGCAGACACAGGTGAACAAATTTATGTAACTTCCTCGTAGCCAAGGTGTTTTCGCATCTGATATGGGTGTCCAGAAACTATCAGACTGTATGATTGCGTCCTCACTTACAGCACGATGATGCCGAACATAAAACAGGAAAAAATCGCGCTGTCTCACGATCAAAGACCCGGTTCCGCTGAACTTAGTACTAAGTGATTTGTTTCATCTTTCTCTCTCGTTTCAAGCTCAGTTTTAGTTTTAAAAAACTGAGTTTTAGATGAAAATAACTTAATTTCTCAAACTGTGAGTCACCAAAAAGCCACACGGGAAGTTAAAATATTGTAATGAAAATTGCGTTCACTCAAGGGCGGATTTAGGGGACAGTCAAAGGGCCAGCTGTCTCTACCCCTCCTGTGAGAAGAATTTCACTATGATTATTATTAAATTTCAATTTTTTAGAGCCGAAAAGGTTATATGGGCCCAATGTTAACTTTGTTTTGCTTGGTTCTTATAAGGTATTTCTTTTCAAAGCGTCATAATTCAAAATAAAAGATTGACCGTGGGTTTGTTTACAGGGCTTTTACTGTTTTGAGTTTATTGTTCATTTTTAAAAGAACATTCTTCTCTAATAAGCTTGACGTTTTTTCAGAGCACGCTTCCACCTCAAACCACATATTTCATGTGTGTGTTGTGTGTGCTTTTTCTATCTCTTTTATAGCTGCAATTTCATATAGGCATAGCTTACGGTAACGTGACTAGCGTGTCTGTCTAAAGAAACATGATTTTGATGAAAATTTGAGGGAATAGAATAGGATACATAGAAAAATGTAAGGGGTAGGGGGGATGCTCCATAGCAAATGAGGGGGTGCGCCAGCACCCTTGGGTGGGGATAAGCACCCCTGCTTAACTAATATTCTTTATATAGGAGGTATAACGCTGGCCATTGAAACTTGACCCCACTTACAAAAATTTCTGGATCCGCCCCTGCACACTTGTGCTACGGTTTTGGAAATTGTTCTGTTTTAAGGATGAAAAATTGGAAAAAAGTTTCCCTGGTCTTAAGTGGCGAGTAAGAGCATATTAATTAGTCGCCTCTTTATGTTTCTAGTCTGCCCCTTTTCGGGGGAAAAATATATAAATAAATAAATAAATAAAAATAAATAAAGAAAGAAAAAAAATAATAAAAATAACTGAACAACAATTTGTATTTTAAACTGCTAATAAAAGATGAAAATTTCAGTTTGAATAAAATGCCGCTGAAATATTCAATGTAAAACAATAAATAAATAAATAGATAAACAAATAAAATAAATAAAAATAATAATATTGTAATGGCAAACAAATTAAATTGGAACGAGACCAATTATGTTGTTTTTAAAAGTGATTTTAGACTCTGATCACACGACAGTTTAACTAACGAAAATTCTCCCCTTCAATTTTAAAGGTAGCTTTCTTCAGCGGATTTCTGATTCAATTCTGATTCTCCAGTTATAGGGAGAAAGTTATGACACATTTATGAAAAGTCTACCTTATTCGCTACAAATGAGATAAAGGAAACCTGTGAGTGACGACGCACCTTACTAGTCAATTGTCCCGAAAATATTAATATATTGGATTACAAGATTCATCTTAAACGTTTAGGTTACCAATCAGAGACCATGGTCCAGTATCAGGTCGTCTGTTGCCCACTTGTGGATCGCTGCCCATGGGTGGGCAATCGCTTAGAACATCGCAATGGAAGTACTCTGGATTTAGTTTGTTCATTTTACAAGCTATACAAAACAAGTGAATACATTGGTAGTTTTGTTTCTCCTTTCGACTCCTTGTCAAATTCAATAATTTTCGATGGTTTAATCGATTTATTAGCAATGTCTTATTGAAAGGGCGGCAAATAGAGGAGCCGCCCCGGGCGGCAGAAACAGTAGCTACGCCACTGATTTCACGTCGAGTTTTTTTCTCTGATGTTTGTTTTTGTACACTTTTTTGTGTAGAGCAGTTAAAAGCTATAATCCTGAAATTAAGAAACAAATAGAAAGTTCTGAAAGTCGAATTTTAATGACGCAAATAGATCGACCTCAGCAATTCGTTCAGAAGAGAAACGCTCTACTACTCAAAATTATTTAGTTTTCCATAAAGTGCAAAAATACTTTCCTTCAAAAATTTAATATTAAAAAAGAATTCTTTGCTCAAATGAAAATGTAAATAAGATTCCACGTAATTTTCCCAGTATCGGATATTACAAAATTCTTGGGAAAAAGGCGAAATCGAAATCCCCAACTTCGGTACGCTTTTCAAACAGCCTGCGAAACGCCGCTTGTCAATAACTTAATTTCTTCATCCCGCATTGTCAGTTTCTACCCTGTTGTGCTACATTGCCGCTAGGTGGCGTTCAACCGCGAACACCCCTTCCCGCAATTCATCCCAGGCCACAGTTACAGACGAGCATTGCTAAGTAGTGGAAGTAGAAAAGTTGTGTTCCAGCTGTGTACTATGCGTGAAAAGTTTTGTGCCGTGTTGCGATCTGTGGTGCCGCCGCCGCGCGTTTTGTGCTTGTAGCGGTATTTTGCGAACTTGACATTTTGGTTTCGGACCAAACGTTGAATGATTTTAACTGCTGTTTTCTATGTGCTGTAAATTAGATCTTGCTTCAGAAAACTGTGGGACAGCGAGCGAATATTGCTCACTGCGGCCGTTTTACGGTAAGTTATGATTGTTAGTTAATTTTTTAGAAAATGTCAGTTGATCGTTCTTTTTAAAGAGTAGTGAAAACAGAAGCAACTAGTTTCGGGAAAACATTTATTTTAAACTAGTTCATTTAAATTGCTATTTGACTAAAAATTGTTTGTGTTATTTATTTATTTGCTATGTATATAGCGAAAGACCGAATATTTCTGGTGAATCAGCGGAAAGTGTTGACATTCTCTAATTTCGATCTTTAGCTGTAACAGATGCTGTATATATTGTTAAATGTAATCCTGCGAGAGTTTTTTTTCTGAATAAAACGGATTTTTACACTTCGATTTTCTTAAAACATTGCTAGTGATCTTACATGTAAATTTAGACTTAATTTTTAGTATTTTGTCTAGAATTTTCATTTAAGCTCTTACGCTTTTGGCTAAAATTACTCCACATGCAAGAAAGAAAAAATATATGTTCATCGAAATTTTATATTTTGTTCCATGGAAATCTAAAAGATCGTTTTCGAACTATGTTTTGACCCAATAATCCTTTTTAACTAAATGCTAAAAAGTTAAATCTATAGACATACGTGCTTACGTGTTTCAATCTTTTGTATTAATAATTTAATTTTGATTCACTGCTCTTTAAAAATTAATAAAAGCAATGGTAATTCATCTGTCCATTTTTAATCATGAAATATTTTGATTTTTGACAGAGGAGTTATATGTTTTTAAATCTTAAACTTAGTTGTTTATCCAATTGGATCCAGCAAAGCGCATTTGTCAAAATTGCTAAACAAATAGACATTTTTAATTTAATCAAAGTAATTACGTTAATTCTATTTTTCTGAATAAATATTTTATTTCGATTTCGCGCTTTTTTAAAGAAGTTACTGACGTTAGTGCGTCAGTATTGGTTGTTCTTTGTACTTCTGCGAGTTACCTAAATTTCTATTTGTTTTTCTTTAATTGAGGACTAATAACTTATTTTTATTTAAAATCCATGACATTTTTAGTTGTTCAATATTAATGTCACGTCTAATGTACTACCGTAAAAGATCGAATTGGAGTAGCAATAATGTTAAATTGGAAAATATTAGAAGCACATTTCTTCTCGCTGTATGTTCAAATTTAATTACAAGATAAAAAAAAAAATCTTTTATTATGTATGACGATGAGAAAAACAACTTGTTTTATGCATAAACTGAGCATGTAGTTTTTAGGCAGCTTGTCCCGTTGCTTCTATGCTACGAATACAAATAATACGAACTTTCGCACTGTCAGTTTTGTGTTCAGATTTAAATCACTCATTTGATATTATTGTCCGAAAAAGTACAATTTCGTGAGATATTGATCTTTCGGAATATTACCACATTCTGAGGAATCGGTCTAATTTAGTTAACGATCGTTAACCGATTCCGTATTTTTCTTTAGTTTCGCTTTCATTTTTTGTAATGTTCTCTAGTTTTTGTGAACTGTTATTACTTTTTAGTGATCTGCGTAAATGTTTTGTTCGTTTATCAACTAATTTCAATTGTTTTTTTTCTTCATTCGGTTCTGTTTCTGTCTTTTTCTGAATCTTACGATTGATTCGCTAAATAAATTTTAAGATTTACTGCTTTTTTGTAGTCAGCGGTTTCATTTACAATGAAGAAATTTATTGCTTTTAGATTTTTTTTTTTGGAACTGATGTGATATACCCCACCCTTGGCGACTTTTTCCTGTTGGCGCCAAGAAAGCGTCGCCAAGAAAACGATGTATGACGACATATGTCATACATCGTTCTTAGCGATGCTTTTTTTAGCGCCAACAGGAAAAAATCAGATAAAAAAACATGATCAAAGCACTTCAGAACACAATATATATAAAAAACAACATAAAAAGCACAACAAAAAACATCACGAATATATGCTTCAAAAATGTACAGGGCCGGGGTTTTTTGTAAACATATTAAAATACAATGAAATAAATTATTGTATTAATTACAAGTCGAAATTAATGCATTAATTTTTTTTTTCATCATTTCTCCGGGATACGAGCCCTTGGTCTCATAGTACTTTCGTAATGAGACCTCGGCTCGCCGGCCCTGCCTCGGTCTCATTACGAAAGTATTATGAGACCTCTGGCTCGCCAGGACCTCGCTCCGCTCGGTCCGTTATCCCTCCGACTGTTAATATACATTACAGTTGGAGTATGGTCACAGTTATGTATATTTTCATGGAGACACCCAAGGGTGGCTCCTTCCGTTCAGTGTACAATAATGACACAGTTTTAAGTGTGAAATATGCACCATTATTGTGCAGATTTATTAATAAAATTCAGCATTTTTAAGAGTACAACCGAAAGAACTTTCAATTGTTAACATAAAATTCAGTACCTAAAGGAGGCACGTTAATAGAATGTCTAAATAATTCGTGGCATCGATAAGAATTAACTTTTAGAACAAAATAACTGTACTATTTCTGTAAAATTAATTTACATACAGTAAAAATAAAGTTAAAAACTACAAGAACCCCTCAAGGATTTGTAAAAACAAAGAATTTCGGAAGTAAGAGGTTTTTTTTGAATTCTAAAATAAAGAACTTACCTTTTTATGTGGTATGAATATTCACACTCAGTCTAAAACAATACATCATATGACAATGGCACGTTACAGATACACACCACGTTGGAGTTAGCTTTTAATTAACCTTCAAGTTTGAAGAAACTGGCATTTTCTAATGTTTTTACTTCAAAACACAACTACTGAATCTAAACTAACACAAAATAAGCATTCCTGTAAGGTATATTGCACAAAACAACACGTATCTCTCCTGCGTAAAACCAAGTAAAGAACCCAAGTAAACAAGTTCGAACAAGTTTGCCTTCGCGTTGCCAACCACAGGTTAGTTTCACCAGGGATGCCATGCTTAAAACTTTATCGCCTCATTGGCGAGAAAAATATTTCAATTTTGTGCAAAAAATCGGCTGTCGCCAAATGGGGGGGGGGGGGGGGGCATATCACATCTGTACCTTTTTTTTTTTGAGGAATTTTTTTTCTAAACTTTTTTCTTCTTGATCGGAACTATAATAAATTTCTGCTCTAGGTCACAATTTTTTTTGGTTGGTTGTGTTAATCTCTTATTTTTACTACATCAGCTGTCTATCGCTCCACCTCGTTGCTTTTGTCGAATGTCTTCACATCCAAAAGCTGACCTGTTTTCTGCGTTGAAAAAAGGGTTCTTAGAATCCTCGAAACACGTATATGCAATCAGTAGCTAATTTGTGCATTTGAAAAGTTGTTTTCCTACAGTTACTCACTGACAGGGTCTTTTCTCTTACGAATGAGTTACGGACTGACGAAATTACAATTATTTGTACGCAACTTCTCCAATTAGAGTCAAATGCTCCTCTTGTGCTTTGAACAATATAATAAATTCATGTTTTCGTCTGTATTTTGTCTTTTCTTAACGTAAACATGAATTTATGCCTCCCCCCCTGAAATTTTCGGCGTGACATGCTTTAAACTATATGATTATCCATGTAAATCGCAAAGTTCACCAACTCTTATTTTCAAGTGATTATTCTTGTTCTACTCATTAATGAGAATAATTTTTAAAAAAGCAAGTGCTTTTTTGTTTAGTACACATTGTACTACTGCCAACACTTTATGGTCAATTTGTTAAAACAGAAAATATATCAAAACCTTTGAAATTTATTGAATTGTATCATTAGTCTGTTTTAAGAAAATATATCTAAAAGCTTAACCCATAACGCTGTAATTTATAATGCAAAAAAATGTTTTTCTAATTGATTCAGTTATGAAATTATGCCATATTTAATGGTATACTTTTAACCGATTTTAAGCATTTTGTTATGTTGAAAATAAAAATTAGGATCTAAATTGTTTTGAAAACTTGTTATCCTTCTGCTGTATAGCATGTTGTCAGAGCTCTCCTCTTACCATTTCGTCAGAAAAACTCAGGTTAAAAAAACGCGTGTTGTTTGTGCGCAACTTTCTTGACAGTTGAAAGATACGGTCAACTTCCGAAAACAGAGCATTTAATTCTTAAAACTATGTTATAATGCTGTCAGAACAATCACTCCCACATTAAAGCTTACTGAGAAAATGTAGTTCTTAATCATTTTTGAATGATTTTTAACTCAATTATTAGTCTAGGGCAAATTATATGGCTCACCATTGTATACATATTCTAAGTTATGTATTTACTGTAAAATCCCGTTATAACAAACTTCAAGGGACCGTAAATTTTGTTCGTTGGTTAACGGAAATTTCGTTGTATTGAAGCAATGTAATGGCAATTGAACTGACTGAACCTTTATTTCGTTGAAACAGATACTGTAAAATCCCTCTAAAATGCGGACTAAAAGGGCTGTCAGTCGCTAAAACTTATATACAGAAAAAATAAATAACATATTGATTATTTTGGCAATGTAATGTGTTTTAGCAAATTAAGACAATGTACCATCAAAATTAATTTTTAAGTGCAAAAGGAACTGGAAGAAATCCAACTGATTCTATAAAGATTATATGTTACGTCCCATTTCTTCAATCATGTGCTAATTGGAAGTCATTTCTTCTATAATTAAAAACACTGTGAGAGTTTATAAGCCTTTTTTCATCTAAATCATTTATCATCAAATTAGCTCTGGTCAATGTTTTTCTCTCACGTATGTCGAATCGAATTATTATTAATGCACAAAAAAAACTTCGACTAGACAATAAAGACTACGTTTTAAATTCGGGCTCTTGTGAGCAGTGAAAAAGTAAAAAAAAATATGTATAAACCAAAATCTTTAAAACAACACAATAACTCCATTTTCATTTGTTAATTAAAGCCATTTGATGTTAATATTCCCAAAATATACATGTTACTTATTTACGCTTTACTGCATGTAAAACTCAGCTGTTTGTGTTTAACGAGAAGAGAGTTAAAGAGAAATGGATTAAGTTTTAAATTAACATATAATTGGAGATACCAAGAAATTATTTCCATTTAGCTTCAAGCAAGTTTAGTTTTTGATATCGATATTTTTTTATAGGCAGCGGCTTAGTTTTCGACTTTTAAGTTCTAAAGAAACAAACATATTTTTCTTTGTTTTGCAAGACTTCTCCGATAAGTCAGTCGCATGACCTAGTCTCAAATAAAACGCAGAAAAATGTGTCACACTTTCTCCAAAATCATCTTATGAATTGTCACTCTTCTGTTGCTTCATATAAGGTTTTCCTATTCTTAAAGTATGTTGGCGAATTGTATCACGTGTATAGTTTTCTCATTTCGTTTCTATTTGGTCCCAATTTTAATGTTTTTTCCTTGACACATTCGATTGCTGATTGTTTGTTTTTATGCAACTTAAGTCGCCAAAAAAACATTTACAATCAAACTTTAGCTTCGTATTCGTATGCATTTAGCACTGGACGCAAATGTCCCGTCGTTTTACTTTAACGTATTTATAAAATAGTAAAAACATAAAGTAAAGTAAAAATAAAAACATTTACATTCAGAAAAGAAAAGAAACAATAACTAAAAATAATTTTCTCTCTTTTGCCCTAGTCTATAATATAATTTCATTCGGATGATTCAGTGATTGCATTGTTTTCGGTTTACTATATTATCAGGGGTGCCTCTTCTAAGTGCAAGGTTGTACCCCCTCCCACTGATTATCGCGAAGACACCCCCAAAAAAAGTAAAAAATACCCGTCCAAAACACCCCTCAGCCTAAAAATTTCAATGGCGCCGTAGACCCCCTCTCCCTAGGTGATCACCCCTGAAATTATTGTAACGAAAGGTATTACACTTTACCTACATGGTGATTAAACGGGGCATTTCAATTTGCTTTTAATGTTAAATAATTTTATTTCTCATTGTTCTAAACTGAAAGATTAAGAAAAAATAAATGTACAAAAGTCGTGAATTTTTGTGCTAGAATACTAAAAAAACTGTTATAATCTAAAAAACTGATTCAGATAGTTTCTTCATAAGTTCGAAATCTTAGTGAAATTACACCAATGTGTACTTGCTTCTAATGGAGTCCTATAGCTTGAATATGTATTATTTTCCCAACTAAACTAGAAGTCTTCAATTTTCAGGGATTATTGTTTGATGGACATTATATACGCTGGTGGAAATAGTGAATACTTGGAGTATTGTCTATTTAAAATAATTGTCTATTTAATAATTACTTAAATTTTTACTACTGTTCAATGAGATTATCAAAAACATTCTGAAAGATTTCCTGGTATACAAATTTCAAAATTGCTTTTTGTACGAAATTTTCTGTTGTTAGTACTTCGATTCACGAATATTTTTCCCAATTCCAAAGAGTGTTTGAAAATGAAATTACTGTAGATAAGTGTAATTTGGGATACGAACTTTTATCTGTGAATCATTGTCCTATAAAAACATTTTGTTTCATATTCTTTGCTGTATCTCAGAGTGAAAACCTTAGTACCTAAAGAACAACTTTTGCACCAAACATATGTTACACGAAACATGTTATAATGTGTTATGATGTTTCAAATATTAATCTACGCAAAAGGCCTATTCCGCGGAAAACTCATTTTGTCCCGCACGTGACGCCTCACATGTTTCATTAAAAATAATACATACTTTAAAATATTAATGTACATTTTTTTTTCTGCTTAACAAATTACAAACTTATGTGTGATTTCTTTGGCAAAAAATGTCGCCATTACCCTTTAAAATTATATCTTTTTAATGAAATGTGAACCATCATGTACGGGACAAAGGGTTGACTTTTTCGTAAAATAGCCCAAAACAACTTTTGGAAAGAAACCGACTTGGTATTGTTATACTAATGGATTTAAAATGGTTGTCATTATGTCCATTGGTTGAAAAATGAAAATGATGGCTCTGATATTGATTTAATTATCATTTTACTGTAAACCAAATTCACCATTTCAATTCGAATCTCTTCTGTATGCCTCACAGAAACTGATGCTTCACGAACTTCATACAGGCCCGGATCTATAAATTTTGGGCCCCCCTGCAACAAAATCTGTAGAGTCCCTCCCAGCAGTGTATATTTGCAAGGTTACTAGCAAAGCTCTTAGTGCTAGCTTTTTTCAATTACAGCAAAACCCCGATTTAGCGATTGTCAAGGGACTGGGAAAAGTTATCGTTAAATCAAGGATATCGTTAAATCAAGGATATCGTTAAATCAAAGATATCGTTAAATAAAGGGGCATAGACATTCAATGCAGGCATATCCGGACCAGTGAAATATATCGTTATATTGAGGAAACCGTTAAATTGGGTGTCGTTAAATCGAAATTATACTGTTTTTGTTTCAATTTCATGGGCCGTTAAGCCGCTTAAGGACGTAGCCCCCCCCCCCCCCCCTGCACTGCGGGGTCTGCAGGTACGCAGACCCCGTCCTAATCTTCAGACAATGAATCTTTAACATACTATCTACACATTTAATTGGATAAAAATCATAACTGCTTAGATATTTTAACTTTGGACTTTATGTTACATAAATTCTCTTCCCCGTAATCATAATTATCTAGATACCTTAAGACCTTCTGCTTGAATCATTTTCTGATTTCTCAGTTCTTAGGCATCACACATCAGCATCAAAAGTTGCAATTAAATCAATATTTGAGCCATCATATTTTTTCTTCTTCCAAGGTGGACAAATAACATCCGTTATATCCATTAATACCTACTCAAGTTTCTTCCCAAAAGTTATTTTAAGTAGATTAGTAGTTGAAACATCAGTTTTCAAAACTCCGGTGAACGCTTTAGTTCCTACGTTGAATAAAGAATCGATAATTTCTTTGCGGTTTAATTAAGATGTTGAAGATGCCACATGGATGTTCAATCTTTAATTGGATCCCCTGTGTTATTTTAGAATCATAATGCGATAAAGCTATTTCATAACAATGCCTCTTGCAGCTAGAATGAATTTTTCTTCCCATAAATTGAGTAAATTCTTTATTTTAATTATATTTGTTGCACGAAGTTGAATTTGAATATTTTCTTTTTGAAAACTGAAACATTTGGTGTTTTTTGTTGTAGTAAATTCATATTTAAGGATAACGATGTACGAAAAGAAAACAAAGCGATTGTCGTTTAACTTGAATACACACAGAAATATTTTTGATGAAGTTAGTAGGATGACTTCTTGTTAATAATCCATGAAAATTTTCATTAGTGATTTCTCGCTTTTGTCCTTGTTTGCGACCGAATTCTGACGATGTTTGAAAAGTGTCATAACCAGGCTTCAAGTTGATAAACGATGATTTTCATCGATTGAAATTTTGGCTAGTCGAAAAGTCGATGTCGTAACTCTATTGATATCAGTTTCTGGGTATCTATTTAGACCACAATAAAATCCCTAAAAAAAGATCGGGTGCAAGATCTTCCGTCCCAGGACGGATTTCCGTCTTGGACAAAATTTCCGAGACGGAGGTCGGGACGGAAAGAAATTCGATGACTTCCTTTCAGTTTTTACTTAAAAAAGAAAATTTCAGTGTTTGAAAAATATGCTTCATTTACTGAACCGTTCCATAACCACGAATTTACATCGACGTTCTCTCGGTTTTCCGCCATATGCTTGTTTTGTTTGCAACGTGGTTTTAGAGGAGTGGCTTTTAGACTCGCGATAATTGACTTTTTTTTTTAGATGTAGCTCTGTTATTTCCAACTCACTGCATTGCATACCTAGTCCAGGATCTGAAGGGGGTTGAGCATGCATGGAAAGGCTGACGCAATATTATTTCTGATTATTGTTACAGGCACGATGGTGAGTATGAAACCACATGTCGTCGCCCCCCTGGGTGGTCGACAACCCCGGGGGGGGGGGAAGCACTGGGGGAGCCGTTTTCTAAAACATTCATAACTCGCAAACTATTTGAGATAAAACATTGAAAAAAGTGGCAATCGACGCAACAAAACAAGGGCTTCATAAAAGCTAAATATGATTATGGACTTATCTTTGTTGGTTTCTGAGTAAAATTCCATTTTTCGCAAACAAGCAAAATTTTTAAATAAAATGCGCAAAACAAACTTTTTTTGACCGAAATAAATTTTAAATCAAAATTGTTTGATTTTTTTAAAAATAAAGTCCTAAATATCATTATTCAGTTTGTTAAAACTATTTAAGTACTGTTAACGCGTTGAAAAACAAAATGACAGTAGCAAGCTCGAACACTTTTCGTAGTATAGTTCAGGATCTGAAGGGGGGTTTTGAGCTTGCATGGAAGACCTGACGCAAAATTATTTCTGATTATTGTTACAGGCACTATAGTGATTATGAAAACACATGTCCCCCCCCTCGGCGGTCGACATCCCCGGGGGAGGGGGAAAGCAGTAGGGGAACCAGGGGCGCCGACTTGGAAAAATTATTGGGGGGGGGGGGGCGGATGTCACCGGGGTCTAGGGAGTATGTTAAAGCACGGACCCCCCCCCCCTCTCGAAAAAAATTCAGATTTTTGTGCTTTGAAAATGCCAACTTACATATTTTCTGGTGTGTATAATTTATACAAACAATGTGTGACATGGCGTTTTCAAAGTGAAAATAAAGTAAAGTAAGTCTAAAAATTGGTACACAAATTTTCTGCTTTAATTAGATCATGTCTCTTACCTTAAGTGAGGGATAATTTTACAGTTCCATTTTGTGGGGAGCCGTGCAGTGCCATAGCTAGGCTACGTCACTATACAAAGTAGTGTACTTGACTTGCATGGAAAGGCACTCCCAGTGACACCTATTTATAACAACTATTGGGGGGGGGGGGGCGGGTGCCATAACGGGGGCCTTGCCAGGGGAAATTTTCTAAATTTGAAATAAAAAATAGTGAGTTTTAAAGTTTTTTAAGCATTTTAGAATCATATGATCAACATTTTAGAACCCCAAAATCTCGACTCTCGGTAAATCAACATTCTGAGAAACTCGACAAGCTGACACATTTTTTGGCTTTGAAAAAAAAAAAAATCATGCATGGTATTTTCGTAAAGAGCTAATTTAATTTACAGTAATAATTATGCTTTTAGTCTATTACAGAGCAGATAATATATATAGCTCTGAAAAGATTGAAATGATATTTAAAGAAATCTAAACTATCATTAAAAGAATAAAGCATAAAAGATTGCTGTCGCACTTTGATTACTATAAGTAATATAACTATTTTAAGCTTGCTTTGAATAAGGCTCAGAGTTCATTAAATAAAAATAATGTCTCAAAATTAATGCTTTAATAGAGTTAAAAAAGTTAATACAGATTATTTTATTAACTCTAATAATTGAAGAAAACTATCACTCCTTCCATTTAACATACAAATCAAACCCTGATATATTTTTTCCAGATCAGCAACACTTAGATGAGAGCGCCGCCGGCAACAGACTTCACTCGAAGGTTCGCGCACTTGGACAAATTCTATGAGTGCTCTCAGCACCATAACACTATCATTATTTACAACACACGTTTTCAATGAACCTGCTTACTACCGCAATAGTTATTTGTTTTAATTCATTACTGAAGGTATTTTACAATGTAACTATCTTCAAACAAGGAAAGTAAAAAATACCAACATAATTTTGTG
The DNA here is from genome assembly GCF_026930045.1 of Uloborus diversus. Taxonomy (NCBI): domain Eukaryota; kingdom Metazoa; phylum Arthropoda; class Arachnida; order Araneae; family Uloboridae; genus Uloborus; species Uloborus diversus. The sequence goes on from NC_072733.1 coordinate 63,437,093, forward strand.
ATTTTAGAAACCATAATATGACAAATGATGTTCTTAAATTATTGAGGGGCTCTGCCCCCCAAAACAAACTATTGAGGGGGCTTGGGCCCCCTCAAACCCTATGGAGTCGGCGCCACTGAGGGGAACGTCGTTTACTAAAACACTCATAACTCGCGAACCGTAGGAGCTAAAGCACTAAAAATGTGGCAAAAGATGTAACAGAACAAGGGCTTGAAAAACCTAAATATGTTTATGGTCCTATCTTTGTTGGTTTTTAATTAAAATTCCTTTTTTAGCAGCCATGCAAAAATTTTGAATAAAATACGAAAAGCTTTTTTTTTTCAAATATAAGTTTTTTTTTTAAATTATTTAACCGTTTAGGAAATCAATAAAATCTGAAACTTCATCATTCAGTTTGTTTAAAACTACTTAATTATTACCAACGTGAGCGTTAAAAAGCGAAACAGAAAATGCAAGCACTGCCTAAGTTAGCGCATTGAATAAAACGGCAGTATGCTAAGGAGAAAAAAATAGCGTTAATATCCTTATGACGAACTATTCATTCTTCAGTTTACAAACTTATTCTAGTTGCAAAGTATTCAACTATGGCTTTAATTTTGTTATATACTGCTTTAAATTTGAGAGGAACTAGGGAACCAGGCCCTGAGTAGTTTCAATTCAAATATAATTTTAATTTATTTCTATTAATTTATGTTTTCAAATTGCACAAAAGAATACTGCGGGTATTGTTTGGCGGATATTGTTTTTTATAATTTACTCAACAAAGAACAATGATACAAGAAATAATCTACTCGTATACTAAATAAATATAAAAAATGAGAAGCATGAGCTTTTATGAAAACGAATATAAATATAAAATTATACACTACAGTTCTAAAAAAACTAATTAAATACAATTAGTAAAATAATGCGTATTAAAAAATAATTGTAGAATATCAATATGCATACATAAAGCATTAATATATCAGAAATTCTGAAAGCTGGATCATACTCCTTTTTGTTGACTTGTAATTGTTCTATTGAATTGTTCTCTTCTGAGTATTTTGTAGTTTATGGGTTTTTGCTTTAGCCTTAAAAGCACAGTATTTACAGAAAGATGAATTATTAATAAAACAATTACAAGATTATTTACAGTTCTTGCCTGCGCAGGGTGGAATTAAACTCTGATAACACTAGCTGCATCATAAGGTGTCGGGCTTTATTGTTTTATTTTCATTCAAGTGAAACGCAAACTTGGTTACATCTAAAAGGCACTGCTAAGGTACAGGGGAATCGATTCAGTAGTACAGTTGAGTAATACTTCTTAGCACATGTTGGAAAGAATTGCAGGAGCATGGTAAAGAGCTGATATTATATTTATTTCTGATGGAAATGACAAGAAATTATTGTAATGTACTTTCCGAAACTTCTGGTTTTCAAGTTATGAAAACGACAGTGAGATGTACCGATCGTGTTTAAGGTCCAATCGTGTAGTTTGACTTGGGGAGAAAATTTTATTAATTTTTATTTGGAGACCTGCAAAATCTTTGCTGCATTTGAAAGTGTTTGGGACATCATGGACCAGAGTCATTTCATCGATAACTTGAACTTGTTCTTAAAATAGGGTGCTTCTTCCAGAGTTTTGCTGCAAGAAGTATCATTTTCAATTATATTCACGAAATCGGACCTCGCGCTTTGCTTCAGTGAACCATTCTGATGCTATTGAAGACATTGCCATTGCAGGACTTCTCTGGATAAGAGACTATTCACATTTTCTTTAACGTTCCACTGAAATTTTGATGCTTGCTTATGTGGCAATAGCCTCGCTCACTGTGTTTCATAACTCAGGTGTGAAATCTGCAAAAGGGTTATCCTGATGATCATTTATCCTTTCCGTAATTACTTCGTACTTGCAAACTTGCATGTTTTAATTTTTTTAAAAGTGCCATTGTGACCCATACTAAGCAGCTATAATGCGTTAAATGTTAAGTAATTAAGTAATTACTTAACTGGGACATTGTTTTGATAATATTACGAAATAAAACCGCCAAAACAAGAGAGCCACAAAATTTACTTTGGTTTATGTCGAGTCTTCAAGGTACATTCCGCAAACTTGTTTTTTTTTTTTTTCCTTTTGTGAATTACTTCAAATGCTTTTTGAGCTTGCTTTCATTTCACTTTTCAACGCTTTGATAATATTTAAGTAATTTTAAACAAACTGGATAATGATCTTTCAGATTTTATTGGTTCCTTAAAGAATTAAATAATTTTGATAATTTGAAAAAAAAAACTGCGTATTTTATTCAAATTTTTTGCTTGTTTGCGAAAAATAGAATTTTACTCAGAAATTAACAAAGATTTGATAATAGTTACATTAAGCTTTTATAAAGCCCTTGTTTTGTTACGTCGATTGCCACTTTTTTCAGTGTTTTATTTCAAATAGTTCGCGATTTATGAGTGTTTTAGCAAACGGCTCCCCCCACTGCTTTCCCCTCTCCCCTGGGGTTGTCGACCACCCAGGGGGTGAAGACACGTGGTTTCATAATCACTATAGTGCCTGTGACATTAATCAGAAATTATTTTGCGTAAGGTCTTCCATGCATGCTCAAAATACCCCTTCAGATCCTGAACTATAATGCAAATCGTGTTCGAGCTTGCTACTGTCATTTTGTTTTTCAACCCGTTAACAGTACTTAAATAGTTTTAACAAACTGAATAATGATATTTAGGACTTTATTTTTTAAAAAATCAAACAATTTTGATTTAAAATTTATTTTGGTTAAGAAAAGTTTGTTTTGCGCATTTTATTCAAAAATTTTGCTTGTTTGCGAAAAATGGAATTTTACTCAGAAACCAACAAAGATAGGTCCATAATCATATTTAGCTTTTATAAAGCCCTTGTTTTGTTGCGTCGATTGCCACTTTTTTCAATGTTTTATCTCAAATAGTTCGCTAGTTATGAGTGTTTTAGAAAACGGCTCCCCCACTGCTTTTCCCCCTCCCCCGGGGTTGTCGACCACCCAGGGGGGCGACGACATGTGGTTTCATAATCACCATCGTACCTGTAACAATAATCAGAAATAATATTGCGTCAGCCTTTCCATGCATGCTCAACCCCCTTCAGATCCCGGTCTAACCGCGCAGTTGCTCACTATTCTCCCTGATTTTTCGATATAATCGGCTCTAACTGATCATCCTTTCGTTTTTTTCATTTGCGGGTTTTTTTTTTTTTTTTTGCAAACTTTACACGCATAAATGAAAATAATGTACGCTCTTAAAATGTCTTAAGAGTTGAATCTGAATCACTGGTTGAGAGTGATTGCTGACAAGATGAAATGTTTTCACCACAGCAAAGGGCGTCCACATACCAGGTAAAACGGAAACTATCAGGGATTTTGAAGATTTTAATGAAAATGGGAATTTTTGAAATAATCGGGGGGGAAATTTCAAGCTGGTTGGAAACACCGATGGGCAACCGTTCCTGCATTTTTGACAAAGACTTGAGGAATCACTAAAGTCCAATATCATTGAATCAAGAATGGAATATGGGGAGGAGGGAGCAGAGAGAGAAAGGAAAGGGAAAAAAGAACGGGAGCACAAGTTTGCGAAAAAACGCTGCTCTTGCAAAGATTAGTCCGCAAATTAACCCACGATACTGAGGTCTTAAAACGTTTATATTTTAGACAATCTAAGATGGGGGAGGGGGGACTACTAAAGGACTCCAATATAAAATATCGAAAAACTGAATTTAAAGCCATTTTTGAAGCTAGGAGTGGTTCGATATTTCTCCTCTGCAAACTCTTAAAAATTTAAAAGTCAAAGTTTTAAGCCGTCTTTAATGATGTAAAAGTGACGAGGGAGAGGTTTTAAATAAAAATCGAAAACTGGAGTCTAAAAACACTAATTTAGGCAATCTTTGATGACTTTATGAGAGATGGTTTCGGTGTTCTAACATGAAAATGTTTTGTAGCTGATGTATTAAAAACTATTTGAGGCTATACTTAAATGACTTAAGTGAAAGGGCATTTGGAACCCTTTCCCGAAAAATGTTTGTAATTGAAGTCTTAAACCTTTAGGCTCTCTTTGGCAATGTTTAGAGGGCGGGGCTCTCTTTAGGCGAAATTCCGAAACTGGATTTTTAAAAGCTCAACATTAGACCGTCTTGGGGTTCGGGGTTCCCCTTTTCCAAAAAATATTCAAAGCTGAAGTATTCAGAACTCAGCTTTAGGTAATCTTTGGAAGACTTAAGAAGAGGAAATTCGAAGACTTTCTCTCAATAAGTTTTAAAATTTAAATTCTTAAATCTTCGGTGATGAAAAGAGGAAACCACAAATTTAAGTCAAATTTAGTGAACTTAGGGGAAGGAGTTCGGGAAGGGGAGTCTCTCTCCCCAAAAATTTCTCCGTGCTGAAGTATTGAAATAGTATTTTGGCTATTTTTGAGTGAGATAAGAGTTAGGGAATTCAGGGGTCTTTCTCGAAACATTTTAGAAATTGAAGTCTTAAAACTTTGGGTTGTCTTTGGCGATGTGTGGAGGGGAGTTGCTCTCTGAATAGAAAAATAAATCTTAAACAAAAAATTACACTGCGTTTAGTAAACTCAATGAGAGGGGAGAGGGTATTCCGCACCCCAGCCCGAAATATTTCCGTTTCTGAAATTTTAAGAGCTTTGTTTTGGGTTATCTTTGGATGACTTACGGGGGAAGGGTGTAGGAAGATTCTTTCAAAAAGTTTCCAAAATTAAAGTATTAAAATTTTTAGGCGGTCATAAGTCATGTTTATAGGTAAGAGGGGTATTATTCCTACAAAAAAATTTCGAAACTGAAGCCTTAAAAATTGAATTGACATTTGTGTGAACTCAGAGTTCTCTTCCAAAAATTTTTTGATGCTGAAATATTTAAAACGCCACTTTAGGCTATATTTGAGTGCCTTAAGAGGGATGTCATTCGGGGACCCTGCCTGGGGTTAGTATTCAGTTCCAGTATTTCTTTTTTTAATTAATGAATATTGTAAAGGGTACCTTCTTTAAAAAATATATCTACTTCACTCTGAAGCGATTTTTTATTGCTAACTAGCCGCCTTCGGCGACCAGCTGGTCCGCCTTTTTACGACATTCGCCATTTTGCGCCAGGGTTGCCGCCTTCGGCGGCTGCTTAGACATTTTAGCGACGGTATTAATGTTTTTCTTTATGTATCGATATTATCATTCGCCTTTTTACGCCAATATTGCCGCCTTCGGCGGCTGCTTAGATACATTTCGTGGCGCTATCAATCAATCTATATCTGTCTATATCATTGGTAGTTTGAATAAAATATTTTCTAGACCTATCTCCAGTTCCGTCGTTTGGAATACTTTTAAAGGAGGGGAGGGGAGACACAAACGGCGTACTCTTCATGCAAATTTTGTCGAAAAATAACAAAAAGCACTCCCACTTTTATGTGAAAGCATTGTTTTTTCAAAGTCATTGTGTGTGGGCGAGGGGGCATTGACACCCCGTTGAAGTTTTTTAAATGACGGGCATGTCTCTTTCTTGCTGTCCATCTCTATATCGACCTCTATATTTGTCTATCTAGCTATCTATACGATTTATGCATATCTACCTCTGACAGTAATTAACTATCTTTTTTTATTTATATAAGTATTAGTTCGAAAAAAAAGCATTTTTTGTCCACTCAATCTCTATCTCTGTATCTACCTAACATAACCGCCAATCCGTAACAAAAACACAGATCATGTAAAAAATCGCGGACTTTATTTATTTAATCAAAATAGCCCGCAAAAAAAAAAAAAAAAAACGGCTCTATGTTTCCCGTAGTGTGGCAAAAAGTAACGCTTGCAAAAAGATTTTTTAAAAAAAGGTGAAGAAAAGGAGATCAGTTGGATCACCTGATGAGGTAAATTCGGAACTCAGCCGGCAAGCGAACAGCTCGCGTTGCGTTCTGCATTAAAAAAATTGTAAAAAAAAAACTATTGCGTATTTTTAAAAACTTTTTTCTTCTGAAGGGGGCAGAGTGTTTTTATTATTACCAAATAAAATTTTAGAATTGAGGGATGGATTTCGAAAAAAACTAAACCCAGAAAAAAATGCAAATTAAAGGTTTTTTCAAAAATCTATAAAAAATACAAAACTTGCTCTGCCTTCAAAATTTTTTCATTTATCATATTTAAAATTAAATTTCCTACACTATAGTACAAAAAATATTCGTCTGGCGTGGTTTTTTCGGGGTCTGTGAGGTTAAAAGTGCTAAAAAGTGCTAAAAATCACATAAAACATTAAATAACTTTTTTTCTAATTAAAATATCAAAAATTGAAGCCCGAGGTGCATACTTCAGCAAAAACTGCACCTGTATACCAAATTTCATCTTTCTAGGCCTTACCGTTTTCCCAAGATGCGCGCCACACACACACACACAAACATCTTATTTTATTATATGTATAGATAGATTTCACCACCAGCTATCTTATAAAAGAATTTCTTTTTCAAATGAAGACTGAGGGGTAATGGTGCGAGTTCATTATCATTATTCGGCCATACCCTTCCCCCACCTTTCCTTCTTTTCTGGTTTGTTGGCGCTACATTGGGTAGACTTTCCGATCAGAACTGATTTATATTGCAAAAATGAAAATCCTATGTCCTAAGCGATTTTATTGCTACATTAAAAATATTTACGATCGGCAAAAACTTATGGTGGGGAGCTGCGAATGTTTGTACCCCTAATATTATCCAACATTGTCTAAAATTGCGTTTTTAGAACTTCAATTCGGAAATATTGCCGAAGGAAAGTTCCTGAACTCCATCCCTTCAAGTGCATTCAAAAAGCGTATAAACGTTATGAAAGATGGAGTACAATTTCGTTTTGAAAGCTTTAATTTCTGGGAGCGCCCTCCCCCCTCTCTAATATTTTTGAAGGTTGCCCAATATTGAGAGTTTGGGACTCTCAGTTTGAATAATTGATGTAAGAGTCCCTGAACCCCTCCTTTCCCTAAACTTTACCAAAATGGCCTGCCATAACGTTTTTTAGACTTCAATATGAAAAAATTTCTGGAGGAGAGCCCCCAAACTCCCCCCTTATTGCCGGATTTTAGGTTTTTTGGAATCATGATGTCAATACGCTTAAATAATACAATTTAAAGGCTTAAAATTTAAATCAAACACAGATTTCAAAACTGGCATTGTTAAAATCTACAACATTTATGCATATAAATTTCTCCGTAAGCCCGCATGCGGGGGGGGGGGGACTGAAAATATTTTCCGTCTTGACCACATCACCAAACTTGCACCCATATGCAATGTTTTAGATTATAGTCAAAGTCATAGTTTTTTTTTCCCTGTTGGTTTCTCCCACTTCAGCATGTGTTGAATTACTCTTGCTGAAAAACTAACAAATAATAATTGTTATTTATACCGATTATTTGTGATAAAATTTAGAAGCAAAAAAAAAAAAAAAAAAGATGTATTCAAGTCAATCTAAAATTTGAAAATAGTTGACACGTCTATACAATCATTACTTTTAAATTAAAATCCAATCTTCCAAAACAAGGATAAAAGTCTATACTTTTATCCTTGTTAAGCAAATTTTATACATCAAACGTGTTCTCGTCTAGTTTTATTTTGAAATAATTTGCTTGATTTTATTTTAAATATTAGTAAAATATTGTAATCTTGAAGTACGTTAGCATCAACATCAAAAATTCCCGCATTTTTAATTAAATATTCCTAATTAGCATTAAAATATAATCTTGTTTACCAGTTTTCGTGTAATCTGGTTGAGTCGCTGCTTCACAATTAAGGATAGGAAAATGTACCTCGTAATGTTAAAACGTTTTTGATTTCTTTGTTTGTAATATCTACATTTTTTTTCTAAACTTTATCAAATTGTAATTTGAGTAATTTAAAAGAATTTTATCGATTTCAACTGGCCCTTTACATGTTTTTCTAGTGTGCATTATGCCAAAATATTAATTTGCTGGGCATTAGGTTTTTCCCCTTTCTTTTCTTTTTTCTTTCTTTTTCTTTTCTTCCTTTTTTTTTTTTTTTTGCACGTTGGCACATTTAATATTTTTAATTCTCAAAGTTGAAATTTAAAAGAAGTACATATTTACGTTATGTTTAGCTTCGACTTTAGTAGTTGTGTTGTAGTTACATTAGTATTCTGTATGAATGTTTAGCAGTTTAAAGACATGTATCATTCGGTGCAGTTTTCCCAAGAAAATCACAACTTATTTGTGCACGAGCTTTTGCCCCGTAATTCAGTTCTTTTGTACTTAATCACTTTGTGCTTTTTCGTTTTCTAGTAAACATTTAGCGTATTTTATGAGCGTCTAAACCGTTGCTTATATCTTGCATATTATGACTTTTTTCCGCACACTTACTGAACAACAGTTCGTGGTGTAAAGTCCGCCAATCCGTCTTTCTAGTACGCCTTGCACTGGGAAAAGTGCGATTAATTGAAAAAGATATGGTAAAGAGTTCAAAATCTTGCACGCATAAAATCGCTTCATCACCGCTCATTTTTTTTTTTTTTTTTACTACAAGTATCCGTGATTTTTTTTATTTTTTTTTTTTAATTTCTTTTATGATTGTAACGCTATCTATGTTTAATTATTTAAATTTGTTTTAGGAGTAACTTTTTGTTAAAATAAAACGCACACACATACACACAAAAGCGAAATCCAGCTATTTTGAAAAGGCATAAAAAACACTCTAAGCTTAGATAAAACACTCTGTAATTCACTAGTCTCCTAAAACTATATATCAACAGCAGAAATGAAAGTTATTTTTTACGCAAAAATCCAGGGTTACCCCGATATCGTGACCTCCCAAAAATTTCCATATTCGGCAAATTTTGTCTGACGATTCGGCAAAATTATCATCATTCTGCAAAAATTGGGGTTCCACTTGGCAAATTCAGAATTTCCGCCATCCCAAAAATTTGGGCGCCCCTGCAAGAATCAAATGCAAAGTTTGTAACTGCAAATCACGCGTGCGAATGAAAATCATACTCTTGTCTCAGGGTTACTTTCTCCCCAGTATTAAGCTAAAATAACCATAAAGCAACAAGACGGGATCTCTTTGCAGAACTGCTTCAAAGAGGCCACTAACGCTTTGAAGCAATTGATTTTAGAATAAACACTCAACTTCACATATTTTTCTCTGGAAATATCTCACAGCTTTGATTTTTAAAATATTACCATCACTTATCATCCGAGTTTTACCGAAAATAAAACAACAACATTGGAAAAAGAGAGTACTGGTTTTTCCATCAAAATTTATTTTTCCGGAATCACTCTTTGAGATAAAACTGATAAGAAAGCAGTTCTCAACATCTTTCTCTCATCACTGTCTTCTGCAGTTCTTCCTGTCAGGGTCCCCTCCCTCTAATTTATTTCTGTCTCATAACGATTTACGCCAACCTGCTTTTGAGCAGATAAACTATATCGTTGTACCTACGCACAAATTTCGTCCGGAGGAAAAAGTGAAGAAATGTCTTTATATCGATTATTTTTAAGATCAAAACACTGATTGTGTTATTAGAACGCTTATCGTGTCTATCAAACGTATTCTGCTCTAGACCGTATATTATGATATTGACTCCTGTGTCTTAAATTAGTTATTAGCAATGGAATTTAAAACGTGTTATAGTTTAATTAGTTTCTTTTTCTAAAGTTATCTAAAAGGTCACTATTCGTATAAATGTTACAATTTCTTGATGTATTACTACTCTATATACATATATATCGTTTAATAATGTCATGAGAACATCTATTTACCAGGGCTGCAGAGTCGGAGGAAAAATTAACGACTCCGAATCCGAGAATTTCAGAGACCCCGACTCATTTATTTCAAAAGCAAGCTGACTCCTGGCTCCGACTCTGGAGGAAATTGAGTTGGAGTCCGCAAGCACTGGCAGAGTTGTGGATAATTTGGGACCGACTTTGACTGTTGAAAGTTTACACCTTCAACTCCGACTCCTTTACCCCAAAACCAGTCTGACTCCGACTCCGCAGCTCTGCTGTTTACAATCTCTTAAAAACAGTTTCGCAGCGATCGGCAGAAAGTTCAACCACGCTGACCCCTTTATTTTGACATGTATTGAGTTTTTAAAATTGCAATATGGCAGTTTATAATTTTTTGTAAGGATTGTCATGACGTATAGTACATATGTACATACTCAGTATACATGTATATACAGAGACCGTCGAAAGTTGTAAAATCTTAGGAGCCAGAGAAACATTTTAGGTTCCAGGCAAATGATTTCTCAGTGTTTATGTGAAAATTTTGTGCAACATTGCTTTTGAAAGAACTAATCGCCAAAGTATTTGTTTTAGTCGACCTGGCATCCAAAATTTCTCGACCCTATATTGTAGGAAAGTTAAGCTTGACATTTTAACTAAAAAATAAACATTTGTTTGGCGTTTTCTAGATAATAATATGAAGCTATGATAGTATGAAGCTCTTAAATGATCAAGCACTATCTTTAATAGTTTAAAATCATTGACATCTTCTGTTAATAAAAAAAGAAGCCTAGGGTTACGACACATAAGGTCTGCCGAACCTTATCCATCACAAGTTTTGAAAAATCGTAAGTTGTTAAAATATTACTGACAATTGTAAACGGCTTTCTCAAAGTAGAATGCACGACAATGTAATTTTAAACAATCAAAGAGCGAACTTCCTTCTTGGGCTCATTTTTTTACACGATTTTTAATGTACGTTTAATGAAAACAAAAAGGTTCTGTTAAGCGAAAAATTAATGATGACTCAGAAGTTTCCGGTTGGTAATGGCAGTCGGAGAACGTTGTCCCCCCCGTGGGATGTAGTTGCGACCAAATCTTTCGTTTTTGTCTCCGATTTACACCCTCGTGAGATATTAGAGATGTCATGAAGATAAGGCCACGAGGGTATTTCTGGGTCAGATTTTAATTGTAAGTCATTGGCAATTTTCATTAATTTCCTTGTCTGGCAAATAATAGGTCATCTCTTAATTGCGGGTTTAGAAAAGCATGCTTATGGTTTTGATGTTAGCGGCTCCTTGAAACTTATGTTAGCAGTGAAGCAGGGGGGCCCACCTTGGGGAGGGGGGTGGATCCTGGCCTGAAATCTTTAGGAGGGGATGTTTAGAAGAGTAGTTTTCTCTTTTTTTTGCGGAGGAGGGGGGGGGGGGCTCTTGCTCTGTGAGGGCTTCGTTTTATTAGAGGGGGGGGGAGGGAGGTGAGGTAGGTATCCCTGAGTAAAAATAGCATAACTTTTCAAATGGCAAAACGAAATTTTTTCTTAAATGTAATTTGCTATGTAATGATTTTAAATGAAACTATTTGCTACCATACACAAGAAACAAAAAGAGAAATAAGAAAATTTCAAAAGAAAGAAATTAAACAACTTCTTCATGTCAATATTTTTTTTAACAGAAAAAAAAAGAAAAGAATAATTTTTTTCCGAATTAATCACACTGAATTTTGCTACGCTTTTATTAGAAGAGTTCCTCTTCTTAAACATATAATTGCCAAACAGACATCAAATCTTACTCATAGAAATAAGAAATGTTACGAAAATGATGAATGAATGTTATGAAAACATGAATAGAAGTTTATCTTTTAACTAGGATAAACATTTTGACCAATATGAAACGCTAAAAAGTAGCAGAAATTGGCTGCTGTACATCTTTGTTGAAAATAAAAACATGAAAAGAAGTTTATCTTCTAACGAGGATAAACATTTTGACCAATATGAAACGCTAAGTAGCAGAAATTGGCTGCTGTGCTTCTTTGTTTCAACTGCAACTGACCTTTTCACCCTTTTCATCAATCTCCTGAAGGTTTTTCTCAATGCTGCCTAACAATTTATCTTTTCTAATTTTAAATGCAATACATAAATTGAGGAAAAGGAATTGGAAATTAATTTTTGATTGCTAAGAGGGGAAAAATTATGAAAGATACTCGGAACAAGGAAAATGTAAGGAAAAAAATGTAACAAGTTGAAGGTTAATTGAGTGAGCAATAATTAGGTTAAGAAATAAGCAATTACAAATACACTCTACTATAACAAAAAAAAAATCGACGCACCAAGAAGCAATCATTCGATTGCTTTGAAATTTTGTATGCATGAGTGTTTTAACCAGATATGCTAATGATTAAAATTTGGTGTCCAATTAATGAATAGTTTGAATGAATAGCGCATCGAAACTGCGCATCAGCAGATGTATATAAAGAACAGTTCTTCAACAGTTGTTAAAACTTTCGGTTTGATTGCGATTCAGATTACCTTTCAACAACTTAAAAATGCCTCCCCGCATGGTTCGTGCTCATTAAGAGCAACTGTCAGAGTTTAAAAGAGGTCGTATCATTGGACTAAAAGAGGCCGGTTGGTCAAATCGGAGAATCGCTCGTCATTTGAGTCGAAGCGACGCGGCGATTCGAAGATGCTGGCAAGGATGGGTTTAAAATGGCAGAGTTCAGCGTCCGGATGGTAGCGGTTGACATAGGTCAAAACAGATCGTGATGACAGAGTGATTGTCCGATCAGCTGTCACAGCGCTTTCTTCATCTCTATGAACCATCAGACATTCAACCCAAACACCAGTGTCCATCATGACCATTTACAGACGGTTGGGACAACGAAATCTACATTGGCGTCTACCGTTACGCCACCTGCCACTAACACCTACATACTGGCGAGCCAGATTACAGTGGTGCATAGCTCGATCAGGTTGGAATGGTGCCGACTGGGGACGTATAGTCTTTAGCGACGAATCCCGCTTCCAACTGTGTCATAACGATTATCGAAGAAGTGTTTGGAGACACCCCAGGGCAGAGGGGGATCCTGGTTTCTCTTTTGCCCGCCACACTGGCTCTCAACAAGGCATTATGGTCTGAGGTGCCATTTCCTTGGATAACTGGACCCTTTGGTCGTAACTAGAGGTACACTTACCACACAGTGGTACGTCAAACATCCTAAGACCTGTCTTGCTGCCGTTCTTTTTGCAGTAATGTCGGCTGGTTTTTTATCAGGACAATGCCAGATAACATACGGCACGTGTTGCTATGAACTGTCTGAAAGCTTGTTAAACTCTTCTGTGGCCTACCAGATCGCCAGATCTCTCTCCCATCGAGCATGTCTGGGATATGATGGGATGGCGATTGCATCTGGCAAGGAATGTTGATAGCCTCGTCCGACAATTGGTGCAAATTTGGCTGGAAATACCGCAGGACACTCTCCGGGAGCTTTATCGGTGTTTGCCACGCCGTGCTTCAGCTTGTATCTAGGCTAAAGGCAGGTCAATACCTTATTGAACTTGTTACTGTAACTCTGACAGAAAGTATTCGATTGTTCTGAGAATTTAAACGTTTACTGTTATGTGCATTGTCTTCCTATCCACCAATTTTCGTCTCAATCGGATCACTCTTTCTTGGTGCATCGATTTTTTTGTTATAGAGTGGAATTACTAACTTCGGAAACATTTAGAGCTTAAAAAAGAAATCTACGATTTCTTCTGTTTTGAAATCGAAAAAGTCCTACACATCATTTCTCACTTGTGAACTCAAAAAAAAAAAAAAAAAAGTTACGTTAATTATATACATATCTTAATTGAGCTCAATTGATCATTTATAGTTTCGTACTCATCCAATTTTGAGTCTTACTTGTAATTTGACATTTAAAGTATTTCTTCTCCCCTTTTTTTTATTCTCAGTACTTAATATCGGATATAATTGTTTGGTTTTATCTTCCTCTTATTATAGAACTAGCCGCCTTCGGCGACCAGCTGGTCCGCCTTTTTACGACATTCACCATTTTGCGCCAGGGTTGCCGCCTTCGGCGGCTGCTTAGACATTTTAGCGACGGTATTAATGTTTTTCTTTATGTATCGATATTATCATTCGCCTTTTTACGCCAATATTCAGTGGCGGATTGGTTCAAGAAATCGGCCCTGGCATAAAGGATGTCGCGGCCCCATAGCTCTTAAAATAATAATTTTTACCAAACAATTGGGAAACGATATCCCATAAATATGAAGAAATCATTCTTAAAAATTAAATACTTTTTCAAAAAAAAATCAACGGAACGGATCCTTTCTGTGTTTTAATGGTGAACAATTGATACAAGATAAGCTAAATCTTGGTTTGTAGGAATAAAGGAGGGGGGGGGGGTAAAATAAACTATTTAAATATTTTTAAATGATTGGAGCTTCATTGATTATTTCCGTAATAATAACTTCTAACATAACTTTTGTTAGAATAGAAAGGTTATAAGGGAGGCGGGTTGCCCCCTGAATTTTCTCAAACACATGCAGCAATACACAGAGAGGAAGAGAGTCGATTTATTTTCTTGCTTATGGGAGTCATTACATTAAATAATAGCAATATAAATCTAATTTTTTAAGTTTAACATTCGAACAGAAATAAGGGGTCCGGGGGTTTCTCCCCCGGAAATTTTTTTAAATTGTAGTCTTAAAAACGCAATTTTAGATGATCTCTGCTGATGTAGGGAGAGCGGAAGTTCAAAGGCAGTTCTCTGGCAATTTTTTAGAAGTGAAACTCTAAAATTGGATTTTTATATTATTCTTAATTATGTTAGGAAGATGGCGTCCAGGAAATTTTCAAAATCTTAGCTCTGAAAACGCGGTTTTAGAAGATTTTGAGCGATGTTAGTGAAAGGAGAGATTCGAGCAGCATCCACCAAGAATTTGCTTAAAATGAAGTCTTAAAAACTGGGTTCTAAGCTTTCTTTGATAAAAACTAGGGTATAGAAAGTTGTTCAAAAGTTAAGTTCCAAAAACGAAACTTTAAATGACCTCTTATGATTTTAGAAGGAGGAGTAATGGCTCTCCCTATTTTGTTTCTAAAATTGAACCATTAAAACCGAGATTTCTGACGTGTTTTACTGATGATGACGAGGGGAGGGGGGGGGGGGCGGGAGCTTTTTTTCAAATTTTTCGATGCTGTAGATTCGGAAACGGTGTTTTAAATATCTTTCGTAACGTTAATAAAAAGAGAAGATCGATGGTAAACTTTCGAAACTAAATCCTAGCAACGCAACTGTAGACGGTACTTTGGTTTTGTTATGCATATACATACATCTTAGAGACTCCCGTTACCTATCACAGTTCGAATTTGAATGTTACAAAACACAATAAGAAGTACAATACAATACATTAAAAATGCAGAATGATTATAATTATAAAGCTGCGTGATAAATGGCATAAAAACCAAAAATTGGCACTAAATGAAAATAACTCTGTGAAACCAAACATAGACAATGTGAATTACTATGTTCTCGGGGTAAGGGGGAGGGGGGAGGACTGAAAACAAAACAGTTTATTAAATTTTAGAAGCAGCAGTAATTTTTTATTACATGAGTTCATAATTTAAATTTAAGAACCCTAAACAAGATAACCCCCTTTGGATAAGAATGAAAAGAGGGTGTGTATTAATTTATTCTCATGAGGATGAAAGAAAGCTGTGCGAAGATTTTCGGAAGGAAAAAGAGAGGGGTTATATTCAATGTGAAAAGATGAGGTTAGTGGAAGATATAAAGGTCTGGGTGTGTACCTGGGAGTCCATGACACCATGACATGAACTTTTACTTGATACAGAATCTGAAAGTGAGAAACGAAGTACGTAGATAGGGAAATGATTATGGCCAGTTACAAAAATTGTTTGGTGTCTAGATCTAATTTGAGGTTTTAATTTAATTTTAGGGAATAGGTCAAAAACTCTTCTTCCATGATGTTGTTTTGAGGGAAAGGGAGATTCGGAGGTTCTCCTCTTTTTTTTTTTTTAGATTGTCTAAAATTGCCTTTCTTGAGCTTCAATCTTCGATGATGTTATGGGAAAATGTTCAAGAGATTTCCGAAGTTTTTTCGACCCTGATTTCTGACGCTGCTCAATGATAGGGAGGGGAAGTTTCAAGGTAGGTTGCACCGGAAACGTTCTCCTCGAAGTTTTTCGAAGCTGAAATCCCAATTACGCTGTTGTGGGCGATCTTTTATAACGTTAAACTAAGGACGTTTTTCCGAGAATTCCTAAAAAGCAAAGTTTTAAAAACGCACTTTAGGCTAGCTGTGGTGACTAAAAAAGGAAAATATAAGCTTTTGGATCCCTCTCCTCCCCCCCCCCTTTTGGCTACGTCCCAATCTTTATTTATATATTTATTTTAGTTACTGTTAAAAAAGAATCCCCATCCTACAGTTTTCTCTTTCAAACCATTTAGACTTAAATTTTCCATAGTAAAATTTTGAATTTGCTTGAAATGCAAGCCATCTGCGGCCGCAGGTAAAAAAGAACTTTTTTTGAACTGACCTGATGCTTTGGTGATCTTAAATAACCTTAATGATCTTAGGCCTTTTTTTCCACTCTACATTTTATTTTAATTTCATAATCTTCTTCACCTCTTGATAAAGTTTTGTTTCACATTCAAACACTTAGAACACTGGCGTGACTATTTATTTCAATATTTTCAATCTCTCTCGCTGTATTTTAATTTTTCTCCTAGATAAACCATTTTTCGGGGGCCTGTGTATTTTTCTCCACTTGAACTCTGATTTTCAGGATGATATTTTTTATTAAAAAAACAGGAAAGGTGAATGGTAGAAAGGGTAGGTTTGTCGGCGAGCCCTGAGATCCATGTTTTTATTATTTTTTTTTAATGTAATCACTTTCAAATTTAACTGTCTTAACTAAGGGTCTCTAACTGTGGATTTGAACCCTTCGAGGGATACTGAATTTTTTTTTTTAGTAAAAAGTGTTAGAAACGCACATTTCGGAGGTCTTTACTTGAATAGTCTTAATAATATAGTATTTTGGATGCTCTAAATTGTATTTTAAGATTGCATTTTATGTTAAAAATTTATTGAAAAATGTCACTTTCATTGCAGTTGTTATGAAATACAATTCATAACAATTGTTAATTGTCATTCATAAGTATAAAGTAAATGTGAATTGTCATTCGCAACTGAAACTGACAATTGGGCAAAAGTATTTTAACTTTTTAATACTGCCAAAGTTTTCCTGTTTTTTATTGCATTACTAAAATGAAATTTTCGGCCCCATTTCTGAAAAACTGAAGTGGTGTAGCATCCCCCTCGGCGTAGCGGTATTTACATTTTGTTGTTTATAGACAGGGCAACTGAGCGGCCCAAACATGAACGGCCCACCGGGCAAATGCCCGGTTGCCCGACGGCTGTATCCGCCACTGCCAATATTGCCGCCTTCGGCGGCTGCTTAAATAAATTTCGCGGCGCTATCAATCAATCTATATCTGTCTATATCATTGGTAGTTTGAATAAAATATTTTCTAGACCTATCTCCAGTTCCGTCGTTTGGAATACTTTTAAAAGAGGGGAGGGGAGACACAAACGGCGTACTCTTCATGCAAATTTTGTCGAAAAATAACAAAAAGCACTCCCACTTTTATGTGAAAGCATTGTTTTTTCAAAGTCATGGTGTGTGGGCGAGGGGGCATTGACACCCCGTTGAAGTTTTTTAAATGACGGGCATGTCTCTTTCTTGCTGTCCATCTCTATATCGACCTCTATATTTGTCTATCTATCTATCTATACGATTTATGCATATCTACCTCTGACAGTAATTAACTATCTTTTTTTATTTATATAAGTATTAGTTCGAAAAAAAAGCATTTTTTGTCCACTCAATCTCTATCTCTGTATCTACCTAACATAACCGCCAATCCGTAACAAAAACACAGATCATGCAAAAAATCGCGGACTTTATTTATTTAATCAAAATAGCCCGCAAAAAAAAAAAAAAAAAAAAAAAAAAAAAAGGCTCTATGTTTCTCGTAGTGTGGCAAAAAGTAACGCTTGCAAAAAAATTTTTTAAAAAAAGGTGAAGAAAAGGCAAACTATTTCAGTTGGATCACCTGATGAGGTAAATTCGGAACTCAGCCGGCAAGCGAACAGCTCGCGTTGCGTTCTGCATTAAAAAAATTGTAAAAAAAAAACTATTGCGTATTTTTAAAAACTTTTTTCGTCTGAAGGGGGCAGAGTGTTTTTATTATTACCAAATAAAATTTTAGAATTGAGGGTTCAATACTATTCGCAGGATGGGTTTCGAAAAAAACTAAACCCAGAAAAAAATGCAAATTAAAGGTTTTTTCAAAAATCTATAAAAAATACAAAACTTGCTCTGCCTTCAAAATTTTTTCATTTATCATATTTAAAATTAAATTTCCTACACTATAGTACAAAAAATATTCGTCTGGCGTGGTTTTTTCGGGGTCTGTGAAGTTAAAAGTGCTAAAAAGTGCTAAAAATCACATAAAACGTTAAATAACTTTTTTTCTAATTAAAATATCAAAAATCGAAGCCCGAGGTGTACATCTTCAGCAAAAACTGCACCTGTATACCAAATTTCATCTTTCTAGGCCTTACCGTTTTCCCAAGATGCGCGCCACACACACACACACACAAACATCTTATTTTATTATATGTATAGATACATTTCTGGTTAAATAGTAATATATTAGCCATAGAATTAAATGTCCGATACATTTAGAAGTAATTATTTTCAAGATTGTGTTCACTTTATTTTAGTTGTTCAGTTAGGAACAAGTTTTCTATGACCCATCGCGATGAAATTTTTCTCTAACTGCCTTTAGGAACGAAATCAAAAGTTATCTCTAATAGGATTTCATTAATAAATATTTCCATTGTTTCAGTATATAAGCTCATTGCAAGTTCACTAATGATTTAATTAAGAAGACATTAAATTTACACACCAAATTAAAGAAATAAAACGCATGCTTTATTATTTTATATGATAATATGACGACAAATAGGCTGTCGTGGGCTGGTAAGGGGCAGTAACTGCAAATTTTCCATTTTTCATGTGTTTTGCATTTTTTCATTTATTTCACGTTGTCTTTATTGCACATCTTGCTTATTTGTAAAATTTGAAATAGCAACGTCAAAAGGCACAAATTGCAGATTATTGCAGACACGTGTTCCGGCGTTACAAGGAACGCCAACTTTCTTGCTTATTTAGTTTCCGCAGAAAAAAAAAATAGCGTAAAAAAGTGACTAGTTCCAACTTTTCCCTATCTTTAGTTTCGAATCCAGAACACGATTCTTCAAACATCTTGAAAACTCATTTCTGCAGATACTGCTGTTTACCTGTCTCCAGCAGCAACATTTTCCGAAGTCCAGCATGACGTTGTAATAAGAAATAATATAAATGCAAACAATGTTGTAGGTGTTTGATTTTTGAAAAACTTCATATTAAAGTGAAAACTATTGCAAACTGTTGAGAAATCATAGACTAAAAGTAGATTAGATGGATTAAATTAAATGTCGGATACACATATTTACTTCAAATTACATTGCTAGAGTTATTTGAATCGCTCGCTTCTTTTTTAAAAGGAAGTAATTTTTTTTGGAGAAAAATATAAACTAAAATCTTTATAACTTTATACTCATGAAAGTATATTCATGAAAACTAATGATACGAATCACTTGTGTTGGAAGCAGTTACACTTTTATATAATAACGTACCGTTTAATGTTTTCATCTCTGAATGTTTTTAAAAATTATTATTACTAATTCATTTGCCTTGTTCAGTAAGTTACCGCTCTATAGCCAGAGCTAAGGCAGAAATACATGAAATACACCGCCAGCTCAGTCAATTCCAGCCGAGGACTGCAGTTTCGTGTTTATTAGCACTCATCAGCCCGGCATAGGAGTAATTGAGCTGGAGGTGGAAAACTTCTTAAGGAAGTCAAGAGTGCCAAACAAACTTAGTACCTGAATTAGCTACCTGTTTGTTTGGCCCTCTTGGCTTCCTTAAGAGGTTTTCCACCTCCAGCTCAGTTACTCCTATGCCGGGCTGATGAATGCTAATAAGCACGAAACTGCAGTCCTCGGCTGGAATTGACTGAGCTGGTGGTGTATTTCATGTCATTTTGTCTTGTATTTAGGCGGTGAAAAGGAAAGAAATGCAACTCACTTGAAAAAAAAATGTTCGGTTGAGTTCATGTCTAAATTCTTCGCATTTGAATCTGTTAGATATCATAGTGGTGTGTGACAGTTTTGACTCATTTAATTACTAATATTATATGATTTTTTGCAGTACTTTTAGTTAAACACTTAATTTCTCAAAGTGACATAAACTTGACTTACACCACTTTTTCTTTCACTACATCATATTTATAAACTACTTTACGCTGCATAATTGAATGCTAGTACTTCACGGTTAAATGTCTTTGTTGTTGATTGTGAAGCAATTGAAAATAAGTGAAAGTTTGGTTAATATAGAATTGAACAATCCTTTCTACTGATGTAAGGTTTTCCTCACTAATTGGCTGATGAATTATCATTATTTATGAAATTCCTGCCATTTCGCCGAAATCATTGGTTTCGAAACAGTTTTGCACTGTTAGGAGGACGTCTTTTATTCAAAAATAGTAGAAGAGCATATGATTGCTTCAATTTCTTTTATTTTTATTTTCGATTTTCCCTTTTTGAAATTCAAAGAGAAAGAAAGTAATTTTACTGGTTCAATAACTTCAGCGAAGATAAATAAATTCTACTAATAAATTGCAATAATATACATAATAATACATTGCATTAAAATTAAACTTTTTACTCTCGACAAAAACGAAGAAAAAATATATTTATCATTTGCAGTGCAGAAAATTCATTACCTTAGAAGTCCATGCAACTAAATCAGAAACTCAATAAAACAACAGCTTATTATTTAAATATAATATTTCTCCTGCGAAAGATAGAGAGTTTGCAATTCCCACTGTTTTACGCTGTAATATTAATATAATGAGAACGAAAATGAACTCAATTATGTATTGAAATACATTGTAATTATTTATATAGTTATATTAAAAGTAGCGTGTATAGTTAAATTACTCGCTCTGAAAAGAAAACCTTATTTACATTCTACTATGAAATATTAAAAATGAAGAAGCAGTAAACAAATTGAAATGTATGTGCAACATGTTTTAGGCCAAACAAAAGAGACAAGGAATATTTACACATGAAATTACTTAGAAAGGTTTCGTTTGAAATAAGATTTGGAACGCACATAACCAAGCTTCACGCTAGGTAGTTTTCTTTTTCTTTTTGTAAATATGAAAGCTGTTATTTCACTCTTGCTGCTGAGTGTTACATTTTCCTAGCCGAGGGAAGATAAAATCCAGATTTAAACATAACCGCCACTGGCTGTCGTCCAGAATGCTTCAGCAGTAATGAATGTTTTAGATAAAATGGCGGTGACGGAACTTTCCCCCAATTTTTGACTTCATATTTAGAAAATTGGTTCATTAGTTGATTGCACTGAAAGAAGTGCAATGTGCGTATTATGTAAGCAAAAATAATATCCTAACGATGGTGATATGTTAATTTTGGCGCTTCATTTTCACCTAATAATTTATCATCATTAGTCGTTCTTCATAATTATGTCTGAAACAAAAACGCGATTCCTAGTTTTTTCCATTAGGTGTTAGACAATTTTGTTCTTGTAAAAGTCGTAATGTGTTAACATGAGCTTTTTAAGCGTTGCAAGACTCGATGAGAATATGGATTTTCTTGTTTTCAAATGATATTATATGAGGCAGTGAGAAGCAAAGGGATGCAAGCGGAAGCCCTGGATGCAAGTGGCAAAATTAAAAATTTGGAGATAACCAGTACAAATGGTAGGTGAACCCTCCTCTATCTTGGGGCAAGATATAGTACTAGTAGCCTTGGTAGGTTCCAGTATACAGCTTGATTTAGAAAAAAAAAATCAATGATGCCTACCTAGGATCTGATCTTTAAACGCTTTTTACTCAAAACTTCAAAATGTCCACTTGCATCCCTTTGCTTCTTACTTCCTCATATCATGTCATAATTTCTGACTTGGGGCTGTTTAGGAGAAAAAAAGTAAAATAATTTGTAAATTGTCGTTTTTAAATCTTCTATCACACACTGTATTATAAAAATACAAGTGTCTCTCGTATAACACCGTTAATTCGTACCGTGTAGAATCGAAATTTAGCCGTTAGTATCAATAATACCGAAACAGAAAACAAGTTGTTCCTGATGATTTTTTGCGCATTTGCTTTGACATTCTCTGGGTTGTCATGCACATTGATACAGGATCTTAAGGGCAAAAGCTAAGTTAAATTATGAAGAAAGTGAAAGGTTTAACTCTAATAGAAAATAAAATATGAGGTTCAATTAATGTATTAAAATGATTTTGAAAAAACTGAAATTTTAATCATTTTTAGCACAATCATATTTAAAAATTAACCCCTTTTGAAGAGAACTGCAGTTGTACTGACTGCTTGTAAAATTTTTGGACTTCTGGCTCTGGCCCAGTACAGTATCTTAATTTTAATTACTTTCTTGCACTATTTCTATAACCAGATACCGACAAAAAGTGTAAAATCTTCGGAGCCAGTAAAAATAATTACGCACCAGACAACTTATTTCTCAGCTTATGGGAAAATGCAGTGCAATTTATTTTCTGAAATAACTAGTCGGCAAGGGATTCTTTTAGTCGCAAGAGTAACTTGGTGCCCAGAATTTGTCAGAAGTTGTCGATAACCAAATTTGCGCAGCGTTTAGGGACAAAACCTGACTAAATACCTATTGAAATACAGTACAGTTCCGCCTTGTATATAAGGAAGACGTGGCAACTCTAATGTTATCAGTCTTTCTTCCTCATATTTTAAAGTAGTACACATATAAGTTATAGTCAAAATTACTCTGTTTCATTGGATGCTGAGCTTTGTTCAATAAATTATTTGTGGTTGAGAATAAATGAAGGTTTCAATACTTTTCTTTGCTACTAACTTAAATTTTATTAATATTTTATCCTTTTGCTTCGAGCAGCTCAATTTCAAATCGATATCTTGAAGAAAATAGTATGGTTAAAATCTTCCTAGAAGTCCATTTTCGGTCTGTCTACTGCAGGATCTTTAATTTTTAAGAGCCTTCGTGTCTAAGGTTGATATTCAAGAAATAATATTGACAAAGCATCAACAGAGGCAAAATAGAGAGGTTGAAGAAGCTTCTGCCATCTAAAGAAGAGACTTGGGGAATTCAATCTTGCGGCTCCGAGCTTTAGGCAAACTTCCAATCATGATCACTTCAGATGAAATTCTTGTTAAAATATATAGGTCAATAGAATCTCGTTTTGGTTGTTGTGTACTCAAAGATTCGTCAGAACTTCAGGGCTATCACTACAGCCGCCCACGGCTCATATCTGCCGATCTTCATTGATGTTATTTCTCGATATTTAATTAAATGCGAAGCCTTTATTGCATGTTTTATGATCAGTGCTGCTGCTTTGGAATGTGTTAAGATGTCGATGAATAAAATTTTAAGAATTTTCAGTTAATTATGTACTTTTCTGGGAACGCATATTTAAAGGTAGATATTTTTGTTGTAAAAAATTGGAATCACCATAAAATAACTAAATAACAATGCGAAGGAGGTTTGATACAATAGAAGGTTTGTTTCTGACACAATGCACATGAGGCAAAATTAAAATTTGAAAATCTGCAGAGTTTTGTTGGATTCAGTTTGCACTGTTTGGGCTTTTGAAAACGAAATTAATGTTTCGAGTTCTATACTATTGTAATTATTAAAAATGTTTTAACTTATCTACCATTTTCTGTATAGATTTAGAAATGAGTAGTTTAATAGTAACAGTAAAAGTTTCGAAGTAACTGTAAAAGAAAACAAAATCATTTGAGACATAAATGAATGAAAACACTTGTAATGTTTTAATTATGTTTTAAATACATTTTACAAAAACGGATTTGTACGTAAATGAATCGGAGTCGGATGCTCCAAAATTCCCGCAGTTGGTTATTTTTCCTCCGAGTCCGAGTTTTTTACAATTATATATATACGTGAATTTTCAAATTTTTAGAAACTAGAGTTTCATGTTTGCAATATCCACTTGTAAAAAAAGAAAAAAATAACAATAAATGAAATAAATAAAAAGAAAGCGTTTATCCATACTTTCATCTCTTTGTGGATATAGCTAAGCAATATTTGTTCATTGTTAATCAATGCAGAATAAATAAATAAATAAATAAAATACGATTATAAATCTACTTTTTCTTTTAGCAAGAAGTAACGTGTGTTTTACATTGTATAGTTTTTTTAAGAACAATTAGAAAAGTTCATTTATATTGAAACAATTCTTTCAAATCATCTCAAGACACAAACCATTTCAAAAATCTTCCAGAAAAGAACCTTTACATTCGCCTTTGTTCTAACATCCACTTTTGCGATTAACATTGAAAAGACACAAATTTTTATGCACTTTTTCCATTGTCATCATCACACACATGCCCAAGTTGTAAGACCACCAACTGAGCAGCGTAGGAGCTATTGTCTATTAAAACGATTTGGGATCTCAGATCATATCTCTCAATGTATGCCTCATTAGTCAGCGCGTCAGATATGCATCCCATGACGTAACAAGTGATGCATCTTACAAGTTGAGAAGTTGCTCAAGTGCTTGAGAGCAGGATTTTTCAAATAATTGCTTCCCAGTTTCAAGCAGAAGTGAAAGTACTGGTAGTTCTTTTTCGGAATGAAAGTTGATGATTAGGTCTGGTGATGTATGGTGATTGGGAAAATTTAAATGGTGGAACAAAGTTTTAATGAAACTTATTATGGACCTGTCTTAAAGGGTAAAATTATGGCTGCGTTTTGTGGAGAATATTTAAAGGTATACATTAGAAAGTTAACTAATGTTAACATTTTTTATTGCAATGGTTTCAGGAGTTATGTATAGAGCTATGACTTAAAAAAATGATGTAAGAAATGTTAAGCATTTTTTTGAAGGTAAGATACAAGTTTTTAAATAGATTCAAAAAACGTGGTTTTCTTTTCTTCGGCTGATTTTTAACAACAATTTTCGTGCTAAAAAATGGTAGTAATAATAATTAATAGCCTTGAGAAAATAAATATATTATTTATTTGCTTTTCCAATGATTTATAAATTCGTGACACAGGTTTTGGGGGAGTAGAACTGAATTCTAAAGTTAGTAAGTTTTGAAATATTTTTAAAGGAAAAGGATAAACTTGTTAACATGTAGAAACTAGATATTATAAAAACTAGAGATTTTTTCCTTTCGAATTTTCTGAGGAACTTTTCTCTGAAATATCTTGAAATATCTTTTTTCTGACATCAAAGCAGCTGCGTGGTTGGACGCCTTTTCTAACACTTATTGTTTTGTTTATTTATCTATAAAGGAGTGTTAAAAATATTAGCTTGTTTGGATTTTGCTATGTTTTTGGATTTATTTATCCCCCCTCCCCCCAGTGACAAACATTTTAATGATTTTTTTGTGCTTATTTTTCTAATTATCATGGCAAAATTTTTACTATTTAGGAATAATATGATGTTTTTACAAATCCTCAAAGCCGACGAAGTTGATTTCAAAGAGTTAGCTTGACCCGGTGTAAAAATTAGGTTGTGATAAGTTTTTTTTTAATTTTCGTTTTTTGCTCAGTTTGAAGTTTTTTCGATTTTAAATTCGAAATTAAATTTTTATTTAGGGTCTCTGATTTTTGAATTCGTGTGACTTCGAGCAGAAACTTTCAAACACATCTTAAAGATAGGGCTAAGAAGTCGGAGGGAAAATAACCGACTCCTATTTCGTCTCTTGGAGTTTTACAGCATTCGACTGCGACCCCCTTTACGAAATCAGTCCAATTCCGACTCCGCAGCACTGGCAGAGTTAGGAACTCGGAGGGGAAAACGACCGACTCCTACCAGGGTTGGCAAAAACCCGGGTTTTTTAAAAAAAGCTCATGGACCCAGGGTTTTTTGGGTTTTTTTAAATAAAACCCAAAAAAACCCAACTAAAGCTGGGTTTTTTAAAAGAAATGTGGGTTTTTTTGTCTTTTTTTTAGGGAAAATGGGGTGCTTGTAGCATATTGTAGTGTAAGCACAAAAATTGTCTTGGGGTAAAAATACTGGAAAATTCAGCGTTTTCTGAAGAAAAGTAAAAAAGACCACGAAACCCAAGAATGGTGAAGTTTAAGATCTTTTAGTTTCCATGATTACCAACAGTTAGGGCAAAGTTACTTCTCGAGTGATAAAATCTATTGTTCGTTTTTAATTACTACATTTTTTTTTTTTTTTGCATTTTACTTTATTGTATTTCATTTTGTTATGCAAAACTAATGTAGAACGTCAAAGTAGTTTAAATCCTTTTTTACTGAATCTCAGCTTAATCAAGAAATTTCTTTAAATTTTATGTTGACTGTTTTTCTATTTCTGTGTACAGAGTAACAAATATTAAATTTTTTGTAAGATAATGAAAATACTGTACCTGTTCTGTTTTCTGTCCGACCGTTTAACACCTGTTGATTTCTAAAAAATATACCTTGTTTATTCGAGATTTGTGACGCGTTGGATTGCAGGAAATAATTCACATGAAAGCCTTTTGGCTAGAGTAGTTTCCTCTTTACAATCTACAAATATTGAGAAAATCAGACGAGACAGGACTCAGTCAAGATAATTTGAGTTATTTATTGACCAGTAAAAGAAAAAAGATAAATATATTTATATAAAATCTTTGAAGTATTTTTTTAATGCCGTCAAGAGTTAAGAAATACAATTAAAGTTCAAATTTCCTTTTTCATGTCCATTGTCTGTGGTGAAGAACAAATAAAAAAGAAGTTTAAATTGTGAAAGTATTTGAATTAATTATTGTTTTAAAAAACTTCTCAGAAAATTTTAAAAAACCCAAAAGTGGGTTAAATAATGGGTTTTTTTAAATGGGTTTTTTCCAAAAAACCCATTGGGTCCAACCCAGTTGGGTCCAATCTGGCCAACCCTGACTCCTACCCTTAGAATTTTTAAGCCTTTGATGTCCGACTCCGACTCCTTTTCCCAAAAATCAGTCCGACTCCTACTCCTTTTCCTTAAAATCAGTTGGACTCTTACTCTTTTACCCTAAAATCAGCCCGTCTCCTACTCAATTGCCCTAAAATCAGTCTGGCTCCTACTCCATTACCCTAAAATCAGTCCGACTCTACTCCTTTACCCTAAAATCAGTCCGACTCCTACTCCTTTGCCCTAAAATCTGTCCCACTCCGCAACCCTACTTAAAATTACAAAAGATGAAAATCTCCACAACATTAAAATTACTACCACTGTCTAAAAAAACCTTAATGCGTTACAACACATGATTATTAATCTTAATGAATAATATGTTGCTCCGACAGAGATCTTCAAATCCAAAGAAGTTGACATGAAAGTTAGCAACGCTGATAATCTAACAGCTGTCTGGCAATTATCGGGCCTCAGTTGTTCAGAAATTGATATTCACGATTTTACTTTCCATTTTAGCTAATTCGTATGCGAAGTCAGAAGTTGTAAAATCCACGATGACCGGCGAAAAGCCTGAAAAGGTAGTGCGTATTTATAGAGCTTGTTTATCTTCTCTCTCAAATTATGAGGAAGAAGAAAATACGCAGATGGCCCTCCAACTTTTGTGCCTAATGAGATGGGTGAAATTCTCATAAATTTAGGTCCCTACAGAGTTATGATTAGCTCTATCCGCCTTGCATTTTCTGAGCATGCATTAAAAATAAGATAACTTCTACTTTATCTTAGTCGGCTACTGTAAATTTATGTGCTTTTAACATTGATTACTGAAATGGTCACCCTTGCGTGAAGGATGCAAACAACCGCTGTTTTGAATTGCTGTAAATGATTTGAGTGAGATGGTGTTTTTTCCCCCTTCTTTTTTGTATTTTAAATCTTATTTGAACTCTGGGGGGTACAGATAATATATTTCCACTTATTAACGCGTACGGTTTGTTTCTCATTTTCCAGATAAAGCGAAAGTGTGGGCTGTTTATTGATGCTGTGATTTTTTTTTTTTTTTATAGTTAATGTTTTTATCACAATGATTGTAATTGCATTTTGATAATTTATATTCTGGAGATTAATGTTTTCGATACTTTTGGATGTAATACTTTGGATGTACTGTGTTTTTGGTTTCGGACCAAGTCGAAGTTGGCATGTTTGTTCATACTAATGTTATGCTTATTAGTCATTTTCATAAGTAACAAAAAGTCTGAAAGCATAATAATATCAATAAGGTAAAGGTCACAGAGCTCTGCACTGAGGAGCGTGAAAACCAAAAATTTTCTTTGAGTGTTAATTAGTGTTTTTAAAATATTTGTCTCATAGTCTAGAGACATATTTTTTAATGTATTGAAATTCTTTGCAACGTCTTAGAACTGATTGTCTTTCAACTCTTTTTATGAAATTATTTCAGAAATCAAAAGCAGTCAGTAGTTGTGTTAACGCGGGTATTCTTTAGCTCTCTTGCTTCTGAAATTAATAAGAGCTATTTTCATGGAAACTACGTCTTACTAGTCGAAATTTTCCAAATGTTGCATTCAGTTCATTTCCAGATAATTGAGCTTTTCCGATGATTTACAGTTAAAAATGTTTTATTTTGTCCTGATACTGATATTTATGAATTTAGGTGATTAATTAATGTTTGTCTTTATTTTTTCTTTATTTTATTCTGACTGGTAAATAAGCAGTTCTAGTTATATATGTATGAACTTGTGATAAGTAAACTCATTCACGTAGTCATTTCTATCCTTTCATTCTACCAACAAAGCTTCTCTTCTAATAATAAGTATTTCAATGTATTATTGTTGCCAAGTGTGCTTTAAAATTGATAAGCGTGAAACAGTTTCATGCTGTTTTTGTTAAACTACTGTTTAATAAGAAGAAAACACCCGAAAAAAGTTGCCGAGGGACGAATTCAGTGTCAACAGAAAAGTTCATGGAAAATTATTGTCTCTTTCCATAGAATGGGAGGCGTGTTAAGAACATGAAAGTGGTTAGCAAACTAAGAGAGATTGAACGCAGGAATAAAAGGTTTGGGCTACAAGGTTAAGGTTTCTTTCGGTTCTTCGATAGGAGAGAAAATTTTAAATTCGGAAGTGGAAATGTATTCATGTCTCTCAAAATCCGATCTACATCTATTTCTTCATATATAGTAGAACTCCAATTATCCGAATCCAGTGACCGAATCCATTCAAAAAATCAAAAATTTGGATACAGTAATAACTTTGACTCAACGATACTCGATTTTAAGATTTCCTCAATTTAATGATACATTTAACTGGTCCGCATTTGATTGCATTGAAGTTCTATGTTCCTCGATTTAAAGATGTTCTTGATTTAACGGTAACTTTTTCTAGTCCCTTGTCAATCGTTAAATCAAGGTTATACTGTAGTTGAGGGTTTTTTTTCTGAGAAAATGTTGTATTTTCATTAATTACTGTATGCATGCTAATAGGAGAAAAAACTTTTTTGAAAGAAAAAGAGCTTTTAACTAATCAAATGAAACTTGTTCAACACTTTTACTAACTTGTTTAGCATACTGTATAATCTCGATTTAACGATTGTCAAGGAACAGGAAAAAGTTTAAATCAAGGAAATCGTTAAATCGAGGAGCATCGACATTCAATGCAGTCAAATCCGGACCAGTGAAATGTATCCTTCAATTGAGGAAATCGTTAAATAGAAGTTATACTGTACTTATAAGTGCTGTACATAAGTACTCTCTTAAAAAATTCCAGCGATTTTAACTCAGACTGAGTAAACTTTCACTCCTTTCCAGTGTCGAAAACGCACTTTCCTTATAGGAGTGAATTTCATTCCTTTTGCGGAGCGGTTATTTTCACTCCTTTTGGATAAGCTAATTTCACTCCCTTTTGATAAGTGTTTTCCACTCTTTTTAAGACTAAATTAATATCCTAAATGAGTGGTTGCTTTCCGTTTTGGAAAGCCGCTATTTCACTCTTTTTTTAGAATAAAATAGGTAAAATCATTTCACTCTCCTTTGGTGAAATTGTTTTTTAAACGTGTTTTCATGTGCTTATGCTGTGTATTTGAATTTAAAACTTTTTAAAACTTATTTCATTTGAAAAAAAATTAGTTTTTTAATTTAAAAAATGAAAAAAAAAAATGTTTTTAGTGTTTCCGAAGAGGATGCACAAGAACTGTATGGTAAGTACGAAGAACTTTCTTTTTTATTAAAACTTTAACTGGTAATATTTCTTGAACTACTCGTATATCGTTACAAATCACCCACGTGCAATATTACGTAGATTTCCGAATCTAAAGATTGAAATAAAACTAAAAAACCCACACAGTTCCAAATAAATAGATTTAAAATTTTGAAATTCTATATTGATATTCTCGGTGTGCCTTTTAACATTAATAATGTTTTAAAAGTTACATCAGTTCAAATTAATTTAAAAAGTCACTCATAAATTGTGACAAGATACGTTTGAATTCAATTTTGTTTCTTCGAGGCCATTCATTAATTACGTAAGGACAATTTTGGCAATTTTTGACCTTCCCTTCCCCCTATGTAATGGTATGTAAGACTCCCCCCCCCCATCTTACGTAAGATTCTTTTTTTTCTTCACAATAATAAAATAACAAATATTACATCACTGGGATCGTTCTTAAATTAACTATCATTTTTTTTTTTTTTTAAATTTTTTCAAAAACATTTTTGAGTAAAGAAATGTTTACTGTAAGGAATCTAGACCGAATGTTTTTCGACAAATAATTTTTGTATATGATGCGAAAATAATTAAAAATAAGACATGCAAAACACAGTGCGATTCTTTTATTATATTTTACACGTTTCATTCTTTGAAACACAAGTAAAAAACAGCTCATCCTATAATATATACTTTTACCTTCCTGAAGCAAATGAAATATAATATTTGCCAAACCACTTGACCGCGGATTTCTAATATAAAATATCGGCTTGGAAAATATTACGTAAGAATGGATCCACCAACCATCCTCTCCAAGCAAGGGTATGTAGAGAATTCCCCCCCCCTCCCCCTCAGGACCCTGAATTAATGAATGGCACGTTACACATATGAATGAGTGTATTATAAAAAGTTTATGATACTCTTTAAAGTTTGTTATACACAAAAACAATGTTTGATTAATTTAAAATATACGCAGTGGTTGGAGCTCCGACCATCGGGAGCGGATTCGGTATCCGACCTATAGATTTGCGCTTGGTCGGGTCTGTAACACCTGCCTAAAATATATATACAGTACACACACACTAAAGATGGTAACGACTGTTTCAAATCTCATATTTTTGATTCGATGACCGAAATAAAATTGTTGATAACAGTTTCATTAATTTGGAAAAAAAGTTACAAAAAGTTCGCCGTAACATTGCACGTGGGTGATTTGTAACGATATAGCAGTTCAAGAAATATTAACAGTTACAAGTTTTAATAAAAAAGAAAATTCTTCGCACTTACTATTCAGTTTTTGTGCATTTCCTTCAGAATCCTCATTCGGCAACAAATAGTGTTTTAATTCATTAAATAAAGACATTTAGATAGCGACATCCACTTGGTATTCGCGACCAACGTTAGTTAAGCCTAACGTGGAGGTATAGAAGATTCTCTCTAAACAAAATCACGTGACAGAATCGAACCAATGAAAATGCTTTTGAGTCCTTCTTTTAAAGAATGTTTTTATTTTTCGCTCTTCAAAAGGAGTGTTTCCGAATTTCACGCCAATAAGGAAAAGTTTTAGTCTTGGTTTTTTTCGTAAAGCGTCTTTTTTCGATAAAGCTAGCACTCAGAAAGAATGAATGCACCCGCAATAGAGTTCACTCTTTTTAAGAGTTATTTTTTCGTTCTTTTGAATTAAGAGTGTACAGTATTTACGCACCGTACTTTAAACAAAAGTCATTGCATGTGGAATGTCTCGGTCAAAGTAAACTGCTTTGACTAGTTTCGCGGAGGAAACAGTGCGCAGACAGAAGCATTATTTTGCGAATCGCAGTACTATTCCCTTTTAGTTTTATTTTCTGAGATTCTGGAAGCAATTCGGATAGTTCGAGTACGAATAATTGGAGTTCTGCTGTGCCTCAAAATTATCAAAATTCTTAACTTGTCACTGTGACAACCTCTTTCCGTTAAGTTTATTTTATGAGATATCTTTTAGAATTTTAAGTAAGTAATGGTAAAGAAATGTGTTGTAACAGTTAAAAAATAATATGTTTTAATGCTTCAATTTTTTAAAATCATATTCAATAGTAAACTATGATCATTCCTGAACACAAATATGATTTTCATTATTAATGAACAGTTCATGTGGAACTTTTTTTAAGCTTACCGAGAATCAAACTTCATGTTTTGAAGTTATTCTCTAAGTATTAACGATTACGAAAGATATCAGGATAAGACGTAGTTTGATGAATTAGCAATGAATAGTGCTTAATTATATTTGATTAAACAGTAATTAGCTCATCTTAATTAAAAAATATGATACTCTCACACGTTATTTTTGTGTATCCATCTAGAATTAATGTCTTCCGAATTTTTCCCTATGTTGTTGCGTATAATAAATAAATAAATTATGCATGGCTCCCTTTTCAATTGGAAAGTTTATTATATGCTTGTTTTGGATTGATTGAACAGAACTTATCATTTCCACATAAAATCCAGTTTGCGGTCACACACGAACTTTCTCCGTTCCAGCAGCTAGCTTCTCGCTATTTTCTGACCTATCATGGCCTTAACGTTCAGATCAGTTCGAGCAATTAGAGCTTTTACTTTATCACTGCTATAAATCTCACAGAATGATGCGTTTTGGGATCGTTTTTACCCTTTGTGAGCAATGCAACTTGGATCAAAGCCGCTTTCTCAAACTTAGCGATTGTCGTTTCATTTTTTACCTACTTTTATTGGATTTGTAAAGACTTTTCGGGGGGCAGCTACTAGTTGCAGTTCTGCATTTCCGTAGGAATTATTTGGAAAGGGGGTAAAAAATTACTGTTCAAAAATCGTCTTTCTTTGCAAATTATATTGTCATCTTCGGACTCGAATAACATGAAAATAATTGGGAAAATTTTTGATGTTTTGAACTGATTGATATAAATATACATATATTTTGTTTAATATCTAAATTATGCTGCTTGGGTATTTGGAGCTTCGTGAAGTTCAAAACGATATTTAAATGTAAGTAAATTCGCAAAGCAATGTACATTTTAGCTAGCTATTTCAAGCAGAGCATGCTATTCAAAAGAGCAAGCTATTCAACCATAACTTAGTGCGAAATTTCTTTCATTTCGTAGCAAAAGTAAAATATCTCGCAAACAATGTATATGTTGCCTAACATATTCGAAATTGATAAAACTATTTGTCGTCCTCGTCCTTTTATCCAACCTTTTTGTGAAACTTTTAGAATAAAGAAAAATACCATTTAGCATATCATCTCCAGAATTGGTACTCAATTTAATTCGTAAGCAATTTATTTCGTAAAACTTACGACGCGTTGTTTAATTTTGCTTACTTTGATATCGAACTTGCCATGTGTTTTAAAACCAAAGACCGGTATCTTTTACACTTTATACCAGAAATATTGTAATTTAGTAATTTATTTATGAAT
The DNA here is from genome assembly GCF_026930045.1 of Uloborus diversus. Classification (NCBI taxonomy): domain Eukaryota; kingdom Metazoa; phylum Arthropoda; class Arachnida; order Araneae; family Uloboridae; genus Uloborus; species Uloborus diversus. The sequence goes on from NC_072733.1 coordinate 63,470,519, forward strand.
GTTAATAAAAATAATGATTTTTCTGTCAATTTCCTTTGGAGCTTCTCTTGTACGTTACTAAATTTTGATTATCAAAACATTTCCCTCCATGTAATAATTTAAGGACTATTAAGTTGTCGCTATCAGCATCAATATCATAATGGTTGTAATTTTATATAATGAATATTAGCTAAGGAATATTATTCATAGTAAATTTAGAAAGATCCTATGTAGAATACTTGGTCCCATACCTGACTACCAGTATTAAAATCGTCTACATTACATACATGCCACTAACCGCTTACTTCCCCATAACTTTTACTCCTTTAAGGAAGATAGGTAAATATTTGGAATTAGTTTTCCGCGATCGATATGCCTCTAGTAACGAGCCAATGTGCGCAGTTTTGGGAATGATGAAAGTACCGGTGAAAAGAGTTTATGTAAACTTTCCGTGGAGTGTTCAGAAAACTTCAATCAACGGGCAGATTTCGTTATTGATGGCCAAGGAAGCTGCTCAAGAGTAGCAAAGTCTAGCCCTTTATCAAGATATCCGTATGAGTTTGGTTCAACTTAACTTTTTATTTTACGGAGAAAACCAGAAATTGATGCTCTTCATTTCGTGCTCTGTTTGAAAGAAGGTGATGGTTAAAGATACATTCACTCATTCAAACTCATGGCATACATTAGTTGAACCAAATAATTATAATTGAATGTAAATAATCAAAACGTTGTATGTTAGATTAAATAGCTAAAGAATTATCTATGTATGTTAAATCAGTCATAGCCATGGAGCTTGAATTATTATCTTTCTTTATAGGAGAAAAGTAGGAAAAGTGATCAGTTATGTTTAAATAATATTTTCCGATCGTAATACGAATCAAAAATGTAGTAATTGAAATATTGAAGAGGAGTATATATTTTCAGTTATTTTTACTTATCTAATGTTGTTCGTCGTAATTTAATGAATACGTAATGATTTTAAGTTGCACAAAATTAAGTTTCACGCACTTAACGCTTGTTGTGCTAAAAAACTATTAAGCGTTACAATTCTTATGTTCTTTACGAGTGCTTTTAAAACGAAAGGTATTTTGTATAATATTTATCCGTGATATGCATAGAGCCATCCATTTCTTTTTAAAATTTGCCAAGAAAAATGATTACGTTTCAATTTAAATGTGTTGTATAAAATGTTCTTTTATACCATTTTAGAAGCTTTATAACCTACACATTTTTAGTTAAAATTATAGAAAAAAAACCTATTTAAATTTTTATTATTTCGTAAAATATTTAAGGCAAAACCACTGTTCAATAAAATAATAAACATGTTTTGTAATGGAAAATTGAACTGAATTATGGAACGTCTTGTATAACAACATTGTAAGCACGCACGGAACTGTGGACGATCCAAGTCACATAAATATCAAAAAAAAAAGTTAGGTGTCCTTAACTTTTATTTTTTTTGGACTTTGTTTGATTCAGTTGAAAACAACTGCTGGTAAATTATAAAATAAGCAGTAGTATTACAAGCTATAAAGTATTGTCTGAGATTGCAAATAATTCCTTTTAAAAATATATAGTAAATGTTCTCCCATTTTATGTGTCAAAGTATGAAACACGACCATTACTGTCCGCATGTAATTAATTAACTTGACGACAGTGTCACATTTTATGCATACTTAAATTTTCCAAATTTATTGCATTGATCCGAATTGATACATTTGCGAAATTGCACAAAAACAAACGCTTTTTTTAAATGAATAAATGATTTTTCTCGATATCCATTCATGTTAATGAACTTCGTCTAGTTAAAACTATTAATAGGTATTTTTCCCTACTCAGAAATGCTATCTCTCTTAGACAGCCATGGTTTGACAGCATGGGTATATTCCTATGTGCTTTCTAATAACTTGTATTTGTAGGTAGTAATTTAGCCTTGTAGAACATTAGTGCTGTTATCTAAGATGTGTTATTATCCGTCGTTGGATGGTGTTTTCATGTTCATTAGATAAACGTTGAGGTGTAATGGTGCACAACCTCACCTACTTTAACACGAAGTGCGAAAACGCATAAATATTTCATGCCATTAGATGATACCTAAGGCAAAAAACATGCTGTACATCGTTGATAACACTGTGGACATCAGAAATGACTAGATATTTGCCCTGAAAAAAAGGTGCGAAAACTGGTTTGAAAGATCATCCACTTTGCTAAGTTGGTATTTTTACATGCAAAAATTGTTAGCGATGTATAGAAATATCAAGATTGATTTTAAGGTCGGGCTTGATCTAATTCAACTTAATTTACCCTCCCCTTATGGGGTTTTATATTGTATTTTGTGTTAGACTTGCATAATATGAGCAGCATGCATCAAACGTCTAAGCTTGGTTTTCTTTCTCTTTTTTTTTTATTGTTCATAAAGAAAGGATTGATTACTTGGATCTTGTAACTTAATACGAAAAGTTCAATGAAAGTAAGTTGAGGAATATATTATTCTAATTATATATATATAGAAGTAAAACTTTATTTTGTGTATATTTTTTGTTAAAATACATTTCTTCGGTGAAGTTACCACTTATTTACTGCACTACTCAAATCTCACTTGTTATTACATTGTTCAGATAAGATTAATGACATTAAAGTTACATAGTTACAGGATTATGACATTATCCTTCTAATGCAGTTGAATGAGGAGAGAGCATTTTTAAGTGTTACTTCACTGGTCTTTATTTACTTAGTTTGTGTTAGAAGATTTGCAAGAAGAAATGTTTTATTCCTTTTTTGTTTGGATTTAATCCCTCCGAATGGAAACTCTGTAAAAATTGGTAAAATGCATGTTTTCGGCTTAAAACGGTTTCTTTGCATGCCACATTTTCACTTGCCAGGAAAGTTACTTATGAGACTTGAAATTTACTGCGCATTCCATAAAACATTTTACAAAGCTGTGATATATTGTAAGTAGAAGTTTTTCTCTACTTATGAAAGTCGATGTTATCACCGACAAAAGTTATAATACCTCAGGAGCCAGGATTTTTTTTTTTTTTAAGTGCCAGACAAATTATTTCACACAGGAAAATTCACTGTAATATGAAATATGGCTTCTGGAAGTTTTTTGTTCTTGAATAACTTTAGTCGCCTCTTTTGTCACTCTGGTGACCTTGACCTTACACCCGGAATTATTGGACCCTGAATATCTGTTTACTTTTATGCTTAGACCGATTCTGTAACTTTTTGTGGGCCCTTTAGATTCAGAAACAGACAATAAAGCAAAATCTTGTATATAATATAACTCTTTTTGTTCTATTTCAACTTAAATTAAACAATAATACGTAACATTATTTCATTTATGTCATTTATTCCAGTTTTAAACAGATCTTGATAACGCGGTTAATTACCCAAATCGACAATACTCTTTTCAAGATGGGTAAATCTTTCTTCGAACCGAGGTGGTGGAGAAGAATAAGAAACTTGTTCAAGTGTGACTTGATGACTTATAATTAAAAGGTACAAGATGGATTCGATATTTATTCCAGTCGATTAAAATCGAAGCATTGTTAACGGTATTTTAATTAATATTTTCAGGCAAAAGTGCTCTCATATCTCAATCGATGCATTTCAACGCACAAAACTTATATCATTACTACTTTCCTAGTTAAACACAATACATATTCGCATAATTAGCCTTTGTTTATAAGTTCAAATTTCGAGTCCCATTCCCAGAATGGAAAGCGTTGATAGGAGGATCTTAGTGAGGTAAGTACGTCATGACAATATCATTAATGAGGACACTGGAAGGGAGCTGGCTATTGGAGTGTGACGATAGCTATGAGATCGGCAAGCAATGGTATGTAGAAGGAATTCTACAGGTGTTGATTTACTGATCAGTCAGACGAAGATAGGCTATAAATCCGGAGAGATGTTTCCATATATATGTATAATTGCGTAATAGTTGTCTGCAATTTCAGCAATATGCAGATAAGCCAGAATTGGTGAGAGTGTTTGCTTGTTTTAGTACTTTGCTTTGCAGTCAATATATTCTTCTCTAATGCATAAACATGCGGCTGATTATCTAAGATTTTAAATCAATTTCATTGAAATAATTAAAATACTTTGTATTTACATTAGTAATTTTCATAATCTTCCAAATAACAGATGTATTAAATTATCTTTATTTAACATCCGATTAAGCATTATTGGAAGTAAAGTCAGGCGGATCTGACTTTAAATGCAGGCGAAGATTTGATATTTTTAATTGCTTCCAAAAAAGCATTTAAACAAAACAAAAATTGGTATTGCTGCACCACGTGGTTATATCACTTGGGGAATGCCTTGGAAGGTAGTTTTTTAAACTTAACTCTCATTGGTAATTTCTATTAAAAATGTATGCCTATTTAATGAAATATTAACTTAGAATGCGTTTTAGTTCATAAAAAATAAATGAAAGTACCAACCTGAGTACTATGTATAAAGTAGTTCAAATGCTAAGACTTGAGTAATAAAAGACAAAATTCAAAAACATGTTTTCAAAAATTACAAGAAACCAAGAGTTCAGGCAATACACAATCAACTGCGACCATAGAGGTGCAATCGTTTAAATTTTTACCGAGAGACTTATTACATTTGGAACTTATGATTGCAACTTGACAATTAGCCATGCTTTCCTTAAATAACAATGAGGACACGTTATTACGGTGCATCACAACCATCTAGTGCATTTTTTTTCTTTGAAAATCGGCAGGCATCTTTGGTTAATAAAGTAAATATGCATCTTTAAAGGTATTTATTTTTCTTAATGAAATTAGCTGTCTTATAAAAGAAAAGGTTTACTGAATAGAATTCTTGTTTTTAAAGCATATTGAATAATAATGAAAAATAACATATTTTTAAATTTTTGTTAAATGCAGATTTGAAACCTAAAAGAAGTCTTACTACTGAACAAATTTTCCCTAAGTACTTTTGTTCCCGTGATAAGATCAGTTTCCTTTCGGAGGAAAAAATGGCTGTGATAACGTATTCTTTACCCCTGTTTCGGTAAAAAGTTGATAATAAATAAGGCTTCCCAACCGGTTTGCTACAGACGTCGGTAACGCTAGCTAATCATAGCAAGGCGTCATAGTGCAATTTTATGATGCAGAATGTTCGGAAATTGACAACGGGAAATATTAGATTTCCGTTAAATACGGAGAAGCCAGATTTATTTCTGAATTAGCATATGCCGGGAAATCCTGCAAGTGACGTCATTGAATGCGTCCGGTTTTTGCCGTCCTGCGGCGAACCGTAAAAATAAGCCAAGTGTGACCCACTATGAGGGAAAAAAATAGAAAGAACTTAAACTTGTTGCTTATCAAAGTTTTTTTTTTTTTCCTTAAAGGTATCGAATAAAGTTCTATCCAAGTCATCCCAGTCAAAGAATACCTAAAAGTTGTTCCAGCTTGAGGTAAGTAATTTTAGTTTGCTGTTTGTCTTAAATAATAAGTCAATTAGTACAGAGGATGGAGTAATTTTTCCAAGGTAATTTGTTGCTTTTTGTCATTTTTGGTAACTATTGTTGTACTTGAGACTTGAATCAAAGAATTCTTCTTGTTGTAAGAAAGACTTATAGACACAGCATTTGCTGACTGCTTCGTTATCTTTTTAGATTTCTGAAGCAATTTAGCAGCAACTCTCTCTTGTAGTTAATTCATCATCGTTTGCGAAAGAATTGTTTGCTTCTTCCAGTTACTTTCTTTAGCCAATATCGATCTGACCCCTAATGCTCTGATAAAATCCCTCTTGGTTTATAAAAAAGTCGAGAAATCATATTTTCTGGGGAAAAAATGATTTTAATATTGTTATGTTGGTTCTAGAAAAGTAAGAGAATTTTTAGGTTCTTGGAGCATTAAGTTAATTGAATAAATATCAAATAATAATTGCGGAGAATAAATTTATTAATATTATTATTTAGCACTTAATGAAGAGATTTTTATTGTAGGTTTAGCAGAATTATCACAGACAGATCAAAATAAAAAAAAATAAAAAAAGTTTACTGAGAACAAGGTTCTGGCCAGTGGAAATGTAGGTACTTTTAAGGACACTTCACAAAACTAATTTGTCAAAAAAGGCCCTTCGCAAAATTCTGATTAACCAAAAGGACCCTTTACAAAATCGCGATTGACCAAATCGAACATTTCATGGACTCATTTTTTAATAAATGAGTACGCAAATCAGAAATCTAATCTATATTGATGGATAACTTGGTTTACATTTTGAAATTTCACATAAAGATTTTATTTTTCACAATATTTTTTTTAATTCACTAAAATAGGACTCTGTGAATAATCCTGGACAGACCCCTGAAGAAGTTAGTAATAAACGCTGAAGCAAATGTGCTTAGAGATTTCATTCGTTAAGAAAAGTCAGCAGTTTAAAATGCTCTAAAAAATGAAAGGACAGAAAAACGTATTACAGAGCTTTTGATCATCTGGAATTTCAAAATTTCAAATTGCCCGTTAATGGTTTGAAAAAATAATTATGCTCTTTGCCTTTTTCAAGTAGGAAAAAAAAGAAAAGAAAAAAAAGGAACATACAAGCCTTTTGGTTATTTGAAATTGTGACGAATTTCTGTCAAAAATCACCATGTCTGCAAAAAATTTTTGAAGTGAATAAAAGTTTGTGTTATTATTATAAAAATTTCAAACAAAGCTTAAAACTTTTAAGTCAAACTTTATCTTCATTAAAGTTTTGCTGCTGTCACAAAGGACTCTGTTAATAAACAATAATAACATTAATATTTAGAGTACCAAAAAATTCTTAGATGTAGTTTTAACCATTGATTTCTTTTCTTTTTCTTTTTATTCTATCGAGAATAAATGCAATGAACACTCTGTGTATACAGGCGTCGAAACAAAACTAGCATGATTTAAGTATTATAATGTTACGTTTCTTATGTTAATACCAGAAAAAAAGGAATAAAAAGAACAATTTCACGAAAAGACGCGAGTTCAGTTTCTTGAAATTGATGAAACGGACTTAGACGACTATTGTCTTGGCGGCGCGTAATATTTAATATGACTGATTTTTCCTGTTTATTTTCCCCGTTCGTTTCAACCGTTATTTTTATTATCCACTTAGCTTGCTATCATAAACACTTCATACGAGGATAGACATTTTTCTCTAAAAATAGTTTCGTCTACTTCGGGTAATGTGCAAATGGATTGTTTTATCATGTGCAATAGAAATGATAAATAAGAAACTGGTTTGTATTCAATAGCCAAGGAAACAGTCATTGCATTGAGTGAAGAAACTATATTACGAGGAAAGCAAGATGATGTTGTTTCAGGTAAGTGATATTCATAAATACCTCAAACTACAACTTAAAAGCATGCTATTTTTTCAACTGTTCTATTCAGATTCATTAACCAAATTGATGGGTTAAAAAGATCACGTGTTGTCATTTAAGTAATATAGCTATAATAAACAATTTATCCATTTTAATAATTTGTAATATGAAACATTTTCAATTTCTAATTCTTAGAGACTTCGTATTGGTTATTAAATTAATTGCGGTCAATTTCAATCATCAATTTTATTCTTAAAGTGCATTAAAGACGTATACGATTGTCTTAAATTGTTTTTCCAAGTTATTTTGTTCATATTTCATCGATTAATTAAAATTATTTGACACCCCTCTTAGTGTGTGATCTTATTAAATGTTTAAAAGTTCTAGTAAGTTGCTATTTTGTGAAGGCGCTCTCAAAACGATGCATAAAAAAAAATCTAGATTAATATCCACCTTACAATTTATCGGCATGTATTACGACTTATCGACTTATAGGTTTCTTCCTAGCAAGAAATTTGAGGATGTTTCGAAAGATTATTTGCGAGCTTTCCGCTTTATGTGAGCTCTTCTTTTTTTTTTTGGGGGGGGGGAGGTTTCGTAGGGGGTCATAGCTATTTCCTACTCATGTGCTCAATTTAAACCGGCTTTAATGCTTAGAGTGTCGAATTACATTGCGTTCAAGTTATTGTACAAATTACGTCACGTTTTCTTAAATAAAAATCTACCTGTTGCTTAAGATCATCGGAATGGAAGTTCTGGTTTAGATTTTGCACAAATATTTGGTGGTAACTAAAAGACGAAAGAAAAATAATCCAAAAAAAAAAAAAACTTTACCCGTTTCAAAGCAAGAATCTTTTATTCTTGTTTTGACATCGTACGTACCATTCATAAATAAATAAAAGAAAAAGAATGATTCTTGTAAGTTAAAATAACAGCCAAGATAAAACTGAATCGTTTTTCAAAAAATATATAAATACTCGAGTGAGTGAAAAAACAAATCACTAAATGTTTTCTATTAATTGCAATTTAATGAATAGTTACGCTATAGAAAAAATTGCCATTCAATCTCATGTTAAATTCCTATTTTTTCAAGCACCCGTTGACTGAAAGAGTTTGAGATGTAGTCCACTAAATGCCGCTTTTTAAAATAAAGACCTCACTCTCTATTGTGTTGTCATATGTTACGAGTCATACTGCAGTGTCTGGCGTGTAAAATTGAGAAAAAGTCCGACACGTCACCTCAAATTTATCAAGCTTCCGAAAGAAATTTAGATTGCCCGTAGATTTATCTGCTCTCTCGACAAAAACCATGGCTAGCATTTCATCCAAGAGAGCTTAAAGATAACATAGGGAGCTTTATCTCGCTTGCCGTGGGACAATATGGGAAAAATGGAAGCGATACCCCGCAAAACACTTACGCTTTTACTTACTTGGCTCAGATAAAATATATATTTTGAACGCGAGCTTTCTCTTTTTCATGTTGGAGACGAATATTTTTGGTATGGAGAGTGGTTGTTTTATTCTAGTGTATTGGCTATCAAAGTGCAACAACAATGATTCATTTGTAATGAAAAGCAGCGTTCTAAAGGATCAATTTCGGGAAATAAAGTTTCATTTTTCAAATGAAATGCCCTCTTTTGAAGGCTTTTATTGAGGAATTTCGTTAAGGGCGGATCTTTTTACAGAATACTTTCCAACGAACTTGTAATTGAAAATTGGTATTTGTTATGTTACTTTTTCTGCTAATTTCTAAAAGTAGACAAATTTGTTAACGAAAGTTTTTTAAAAATTTCTACAATACATTATTTATTTTAAAGTTGTTGCAGAGAAATTTCGCCTATACAAAAGTACTGTAATTTTTAAAAATATTTCTTATAGGTGCTGTCCTCTCAGTAAAAAGTTTTTTTCCTTTCCTTTATTTTTTGTTAAACCCTTTTCTTTGTTCGATTTATTTATTAATTATTCTCAGCCGTCATCAGATTAGTAAATAAACATTCATTATCTTTATTGAAGACACAGCGTTGGTTTTTGAAAAACTTGAGGATAATTCTAGCATCAGCACTCAAAAATTTTAGTAGACTTTGAGAGTTGCCGTAATACTCACACCCTAGCTACATTTTAGCTTATTCAATTTACTGCTTAAAAATATTAACATAGATAGTCTCATAAGTATAAATTTCACCAAGATCTTTTGGAAATTAACGTGATTTTTTAAACTAAATCTTTGGTTTATGTTGGTAACATGTTTATCAGCAAGATAAGAAACTTTTCGTGAATAAAAAAAACATGCATTAAATTACTAAACCTAAAATTCACAATACCTAATAATTGAAAAACAAAGAATAATTCATGATTGTCTAAGTTTTTTTAATGCTTCAAAATTGTAAGAGCAAATATTTACACTACATAGTTACAAACGTTAATAGAAAATGAAGAATAAATAAAAATAAAGTTATGGAGACTTGAACATTCGCTTTCATTCAATGGAGAAATGGAGAAACGAAAACAACTGCCTCTAAGAATACGTTCTAAATAGATTATTATAATGTTTTATAAACTTTGCTTTCATTTATGTCAGAAATTTAAATAAGCCTTCCCCGAAATAAACTTTCATTGTTTGCTGAGATTTTTTTTTTATGTGTTACACAATTTGAAAGAATAGATGCATTTTTCCCTTAATAATTTAAACTATAAAAATGTAGACATAATATTCCCTCCCTATTTTTAACTTCTGTAAATGCATTAATAAATAAATTGCATCTTCAACTCCGGCTAACGATCTTATTAAATTTAAGGTTGAACTTATGATTACCATATCAAGTATTTTATTACATTATTAAATCATCTTTTGACGTTATTTTCCTTTACTGGGCTGTTATAACGAGTTTCATTGTTCGCAGAATTTTTAATGAAATTCCGTTTTCAAGTTTGCCTTAAGCAACGAATGAAATCTTTTGCTAGACTAGATCTCTCTTGTTTGCATTTGCTATAGAGCCTATAATGTGTGTTCTGAGCTGTGGCCTATAATGTCGCTTAAAGCTAACTGGCAATGAATTGCGCCTTTTCATTGGACCATGAAAATCTGCAGTAGTCTCTTAATCCTTTGATCAAGATTTCAGTGTGATGCAACCAATAAAAATTGCAGGATTTAGTTTTTCTTGCTTCTTGATTGAAAGAGGATTACGCCGCCAATCAAAGCTGCTTATATAATGGGTAAAATGATTCTATTGTTACTCCAATTTGTGTATTGCTCTTTAGCTTGGATACAAATTAAACATTTCCTTGCTGAGTGTTATATCAGCAACTTTGGTTATATCACGGTATAAGACGTTACGAAATAAATGGGGCATTTTGTGTTATTCTGAATGAATCAAAAAAAAAAAAAAAAAGAAGAAGAAGAATACAACTATGAGCAATTTAGAGAATTAAAAAGCATTCGTTTACTGAAATTCGCTACAGATTTTGCAATGATTTGCATTAATTTTGTTTTTATTTTTGTGTTGTCGGAAAAAAAATGAATTTCTGTAGCATTAGAATAATTTTGATGCAGCTGTTACGTGTCACCCAAAAATTTTCCATCATTTATGACTTAGCCTTTTCTTTAATCGTTATCGAAAATTTTAAATTAATAATGTGTTTTAAAATTTTCTGCTCGTTTTAAAATGCTACAAACATCTTTTTGCATCAAAATGATTAAATGACTTTAAATTTTTTGAAAATATTTTTATTTAGTGTCTAAAATAATTACAAAAATACTCTCGCAAACAAAAAAGTTTTAAATCTTTTATGCAGCCTTCTTTTAATTAAGTTTGTTTGATTTCATTTTGATTTGACTTGATGGTTTTTCACTTCAAGAATTTTATATGAAGGATCCGTTCTATCTAATCAAACGAAAGTTTCCGATTACGATAAAAATTAAACTTCCATAAGATACTTATCGGTTAAAAAGTACATTTTTTTTTTTTTTTTGGCTTCAAACATTAAGTAAGCCGAAATACCTTTTATATGTAAGTGTGTTCAAAAATTTGATACGACTTAAATTTTTTGAAGAAATTCAATTAAATAGCAGATACCACATTGCCACAGAAAAATAGTCTATTCATGGAAGGGACATTTCCTTAAGAAAAGCCTGGTTAAAATTCACGCACTTAAATCTCTTCTCCCCATGCATGCAAATATTTCGAAACAATCTGTCAGTTTCTACTTTTCTAGAACTATAGTGTTCTATCCCATTTAAATTCTGAACTTCCTCTCTGGTGAACACAATCTCAGGCAGCTATTGACGCATTTTAGTCCTCTTATCTCTTCGCGAAGACAGTTCGATAGGAGCAGCCTTACAGAGAGATGGAAATCTCACGGCTACGCAAACCAATCTGCCTATTTCCCTCTTATCCGGTATTTAACAGGAAAACAGAGAACACTTCCCAAAAGATAACTGGATGGAGCTTTGCTAGCTGCATTCTGCGCATACACAATGGTATAATGATGAATAAACAAGCATAAATTGTTTAAATATCTAGCACTGAAATGGTCTTAAAGTTTAAAATTTGAGTAACATAAAAAAAATTTAATGGACAAGAATGGGGCAGAGAAAACTTGCATGCGTGCAATGTGATTGTAAATGAACAACTTTCTGGAGATTTGCTGGTCATTATACTTAGTTATTTTTGCTCAAGCAGATATTATATTTAATTTTCGTTTTTGGTCAATTCAGCACTGGAGGGAAGCATTTTTTCAATTTAATTTTTCTCTACTTTTCAGATGGTTTTGACTAAATCAGTTGTGTAGATCAGGGGTTCTCAAACTATTCCGAATCGCAAGAAACTTTGAAGTACTAGAACTTTCTTACGACACCCCAGTCTATTTATTATATACACTTATATTGATACCATGGACACTTTGCGGCACCCTTCGTCTCTTCCTGCGGCACACAGTTTGAGAACCACTGGTGTTGAGTATTTTTCGACACCTTTATTAGACCGATTTTAGCGTCAAATTTCACCAGCTTGATACATTTCACTGCATTTACATGCCATAGTTTTGTTTCCTATCTTTGTTAGTTTCTCTAGATCTCTTGTAATTTACTGTAGACATCACTCTGCTGGTAAGAATCCAATTTTCTGTTCTTTTTTCTTTTTTTGGCGCCAGTAAAGCCTCCTAAGGTTTGATATCGCCACTCTATACTACGCAGTAAATGAAAAAAATGCAATAAATAAATAAATAAATAAAATAAAATAAATTAAAAATTCTTTACTTTCTTGCGGAAGAGTACTTCATCAAACGCGCTCCAACTTATTTTAGATTACGAATTGATTTCATTAATGATATTGAATTAAAAATTGGAATTTCTTGAACGAAATCATCATAGCTTTGTATTTACTCAATTCTAAAGCTTTTAATTTTCAATATCTGCTCAGATCTATATTATTAAAATCCTTGTGCCTATGTATGTCTCTGTCTGTTTGCATACCTCTGACTGTCTGTCCAGGGTTAAGGTACCATCAGATTCAGCATATCCAGGAGAGCCGTTTTTTTTTTTGGTCTGATCCCTCTAGAGCTTCAAGAGTAGCGGGTATATTATTTAAAATCTATTCTTTACCTGTCGTTCAGGACTTGTATTGAATAATTTCCTGTTTTGTGGCTAATTTAGCGAGATATCGCCAGATTTGTCACTAATGCAAATAACAGCTGAAGGAGATTGCCAACAGCCATTATTATAGTTTTCAGACTTAGGTATTGGATTTAACCATCCCTTGCTAATAAGCATTATCAATGCACGAACACTGCAATGTACAACAATGAATCAATTTAACATGGTGCGTCCATATCCGCAATTATCGTAACATTCCGGGAGTTCCAAAAAATAAATAAATAAATAAAATAAACTAGTCAGAAACCAGTAAAGAGTCGCACTATGAAAGCCAAACCGTTATAACCAAACCGCGTTTGCAAGATGCGCTAAATATTCACAACGCAAAGATTACTAATGATGGGATAGGCGTAATTAGGATCTATCCCAATTACGCTCGCGCGTACACACATGCACACTCACGGACATATCGTTTTTACACTTGGGAAGAAATCTTAATCTAAAATATTTAGCATATTCAGCTTGGACTTTTGTCCATGTAAGTAGATCACGTTTCCCTCAAGTCGCCAAGTAATGTGGTATGTAGGTGTAGATCGCGTGCTAGCAAGGAGTGTGATTGAAGCTTCATCGGTGGGGCCGTTTTGGGCAGGGCGTGGCCCTCCTAGAGGAGCTGCGCTCACTTCGTTCGTCCCCCCAGTCGATACCAGCACGCAGGGGCCACAAGATTCGTTCGATTTCCTACTACAGAAGGAAGTGGATGTCTTGTCCTTACAACGAAGATGAGGGAGCGACTCACCTCAATGAATTTCAAACAACGATTCACTGAACACGCTGCCGCCAAACTATTTCCTAAGAAATTGTTGTAGTTTTTTTTATTTATATATTTTTTTTAATTAATGAAAAAAAAAATAGGTTGTTTGAGAGATTTCGTAGAGGCGATTTTATTTTTTGGAAGAAAATATGATTTTGCAATTCCGGAAATATGGGCTCACATACCTGAAATAATGAACTTTTTCCAGCCATTTAAATATTCAGTGTCGTTCTAACTGATCATGCTTAACTTATCTTGATGAACAACATTTCTCGACTCCCTTGAGAGAAAGTCATTTTTCTTGCACGATTCTAATGAAAATTTTGCCCTGGTATATTTTTGCTGATAGATCTTGCAGCTTTCGTTACGAAATAAATGGGGTTTTGTGTTAACTATGTGCCTCTAAAACCACAGGTTCCCAACTCCCCCATCTGAATCTTTTATTGTATGTACCTATTAAACAATTTGAACCTTAGTATAAGAAGTAGGATATTTTTAAATCCCACACCCAGTTTGGTTTTAATTTTCTTGTCAGTATCCTATTACTATTTATGTAAAAGCAAAAATAATATGGAGATAAACCTTGAAATTTCACCATAAAAGCTCTTTTAATCATTTACTGTTTTAAAATATTTCTATTAGATTGAGTAGGTTACGATAGGTGATATTAATAATACGTATTCTTTTAACAATATACGCCATAAAATTAACGAGAAACTTGTTACAAAACGTGAAGGTCAAATGATGCATATGATCTCGTGGGATTAAGACGAGTAATTTCGTTAGAAATATATTTTTTTCACAGAAAGGGAATTTTATTTTCATTCATTAATTTTACTCATTTGAACAGCTCCAGTTTTGAAAGCTGGTATCCTCTTGTCGTAATATCTTCTGTGAGTCGAGGGGAGTGACACGGCACCTCGGGGCAGTATTTTATCTTGCATAATCACCGAAAAGCCATAGGGAGTTTCTTCCTGGACCCAAATCGTTTTTTAACATGCTCCTGATGGATTCTGTAAAAAGGTAGGGCTTGCTTGAAATGGAATTCGATCGAATGTGATCGATTTACTTTAATGAATTGCGAAGGTTGAGAGAGTAGGCGTAAGCGCTCAAAAAAAGCCGACCTTGCCATCGATCCCCCTTTTTTTCCCGAACTTCCTGCATGACATATGGCATTGTTGTTCCCCTATCCCTAGGAACCTGCGGGGGTGGGGATGCGCCCCAAGGGGTCACATCCAATAGGCCCATGAGTCATTTCTGACTTTTGCCACCCTCAGTGTTTTGATCTGGTACGCTTGAGGGAGCAGTAGGAGACCGCTGATAAGACAAATTTACGGAGGACATTCCTGGCGACCCGAACATTCTTCCTGATCACATGCCCTCCATCTCACTTGCTTATGGAAAAGAAGAGCCCTGAATTAAGTTCCTCACCCACAATGACATCCCCTGTATCCTAGGAGGATGCAAAAGCATTTGACAGGCACATATTTAGGCACTTTAAATGCAGACAGCGGACTTGGTACTTGGAATTCTGCAAATCGTACGGCTCCCGAGCTGTTGGGGGCTTTCTGATTATTGAGCTGAATTTGCTGTGAATTGAGCGAAATAGAACTTGGAAAGTAGGGGAACTAGCTTATATTATGAGAAACACCCTTACGTTCTATGCTCTTAAATTTTATCAGCGTAATTATCTTGCGTGCATAAATTAATTCAACACCCCTCTACCCCCCCCCCCCTCGATAAAGATGTTTTTGTAAACAACATCTTTAACGTTTCGCGATAGTTTAGTTTTGCGCGCGCATTTCAAAAACAACAAAACTAAATAAACGCAAAAATTAATTTAACTAGAGTTTTATTCTTTTACTTTTTTTAAAAATTACGTTCGTCAAATAGTTAAAAAGGATCAACTAAATTATTTTACTACACTGTATAAAAATTATAAAAATGTCTTGTGTCACGTAACTAGTTGTTATTTTAAAGCAGTTAAGCGGCAGTATCTGCAATATTCGGACTTATCATTTACAATCCGCTCATCAGTAAATGCAGGAACATGAAACGCTATAAATTTTCAGCTCACATAAATTTGAGATTCACACGCATCTCACAGGATTTAAAATTTCTATAACAGACTAAGATTACAATGATTTAGCATACTAATGCAGTAACACCAAGTGTTACGCTGCCAACAATATAATAAATGTCGTTACTTGGGGATACAAATCCTTTACCGTACTTTGAAATAAATAGTAAATGTCATTAAAATAACAGAAAAAGATAAATGACTTGCAGAGGCTTTGCAAGCTGCAATTAGAAGGAAATTTCAAACATATTTGGATGATATTTAATCATCTTCTGTTGACACCAGAGCTTTCAGTTTCTGTAATAATATCTCAGAATGTACTTCTTGGTTACGATTCATTAGTTATACAATGTAAAATATATTTTATTCACTAGAAGTCCAAGTTGTAAGCGTTTTAGACGATGAATGTTTCTTCAGATTTGATACCGAGGGTCAATTAACTCCTTTATTTCGCCTAAGACGACTTAAAAGCTTACGTTTAAATTATAACGGAAGACTTATATTTGCTTTATTCTACTACATTGGATGCGTGAGAGTTTTTAGTTCGTAACATTAATCACAGCGTTCCCGTTTTAAGCATCCACCCATACATCATCTTTTGTAATTATGCATGATAGGTGTTAGTGTGGATCATATTTTAGGCAAAGGTGATTGATTAGGCACAATGAAGCATCTTTAAAACACTTAACAATTGTTCAGAAACGTTATAGTGTGCTATTAATTATATTCCAATGCTTTAAATGCTATGGGCATCTTTGTTAGAGATTAACTGCATTTGTAAGCTATTACTTTAAATGAGAAGTGTTAAAACGTAACGTATTTTAATTGCACATACAGTATAACTTCGATTTAACGATAGCCTATTTAACAATTTCCTGTATTTAACGATAAATTTCACTAGTCCGTATTTGACTGCATTGAATGTCTATGCGATTTAACGATATCCTTGATTTACCGATAACTTTTTCCAGTCCCTTGACAAACGTTACATCGGGGTTATTCTGTATTACACTCATTTTGTTATGGGCTGTCCATATATCATGTAACACTTTTCGACAGCATTTTTAGCCCCCTTACCTTCTTAAACGTGTCACGCTTCACCTTATCCCACCCCGTTGTCACATGACACGTTATTTTCATAAACATTTTTTTTTAATGAAAAATGTAATATCACTAATTGTTACCAAAAACTCGCAATTTCCCACTCCCCTTCCCTTCTCAAAGCCTTACAGCATTATTAGACGGCCCTTAACATTTGAATTAACTTCGAGTTTAACTGCTATGTGTATTAATCGGTATTTCCTAGTTGGATGGGCATGCAGGTTTTTATGTAATATACGTATCGGGAAACGTAAAATAATTTAGAAATAGGAAGCAAACTTCAAATTTCAGAATGCTGAATTGAAATCTTCTTATCATTTTTGCGACAATTAACAGGAATCAAATCTCGTATTTTATTTTTGAAAAATTGACATATGTAAATTAGCTCTGAATTTTCAAGGCAATACGATTCCTAAAATTCGAACAACATTTGCTCGAAGTTTTCATATGAGTTAGGTTTGTCAATTTCCTTTCCTCATTTCCGTATTATTTAGACAACTTCTATATTTCTTCATTAACTTCAGTATGCTTAAAAAGTTGCAGTAAGCGATGAAATAATTGATGGTCTTACAACTTTAAACAAGTGTTACATACAAAGATATTTAATGCTTATCATTTTTTGTTGCTAAGTTTAAAGGCTTTTCATATTAATTAATTTCATTAAAAAACTGAAGAATACATTAATTTTGAGACCCATTCAGTTATTTTTGGAGAAAGTAATTTAATAGGAATTCATTTTGCTGGAAATTTTAGCCCCTGTACCCAACATTAATTTGCTTACTCAACTTATTTTTTCATATAACCTTATATAGCGAAAAAAAATTAAGTCTTGATTGCATCGCAAAAAACAACATTCTAAGCTAAAATGTAAATTGTAAAATTTTCCCCTTTTTATAATCTATCGTTACAAAAGCAACTAAATTTCTTGTTGAATCTTGAAGGAATACTTCATCCTCGAAAGTAAAAGAAAAAGGAGAGAAAACAATGTTAATAAAAAGTCCTTTCCCCCTAAATTTTGTTACTATAGCAACTGTTGTTTTTCTCCAAACAAAAGCTTCACATATTTCAGCGTAAAACAATCGCTTAAACAATAAAAACAATTTACTTTGAGGTGCTTCCGTTATTTTCTTAAGGAAATGGAAGGTTGAGGGGGATGGGGGGAAAAGTGACGAGGGAAAATTTTTTATTTTAATTTAAGAAGTTTATGTTTACGAGAGTGTTTAGACAAGTTTTTTTTTCTTTGAAAAGATTTTTTTACTGAAACCTTTGAAAAACATGTTTCCCAGTAGTAATATAAATGTAAGTTCTTCGTTATTTAAAATATCAGTTGTTAATATATTTTTCTACTTTCTAAAAGCCAGTGTATTTTAAGAAGCTTATTTTGGAAATTCAAATCATTCAGTTTATAAAGTCTTTAGGCATGAACCATACGCTTTAAGTTCTAATTTTCCTTTACTGGATAAGGAAAATAAATAAAATTTACAATATATAAACATAATTTTGTGAGTTCTGTGAATGTTTCATGTTATTCGCTGGTATACATTTCTTATTGATTAAAATAATTATGCAATTTATTTTATTTTTCCAAGGAGCCAATGAAAGGCTTAATTCTGACTTAGCACGAGGACTTCCGTTGTAGCATCCTCTTCTGAAAAAGGATGTTATTAATTCAATGCTATTTTCCGAAAAAATTTTGGTCTTTCGTTGCATACGTCCGTAATAAATATGTTTCTTTTTTCCCCTTCTCTCTCTCTCTTACTTCAAGAACATGAAATTGATAACTGTAGATATTAAGTTCTTTTTTTTAAATTACTTTTCTTTCTTTTAAGGGAATTTAAAATTGGAATAATTTTAGACCTGTGTTAGTAAGAAATAACGGCACAACTCTTCTAACCGTAATGCACTTGGAGTAAAATTGATGATTTAGCTGGAAAAGCTAAGTTAGTTTCCGTTTTTTTTTTTGAAAGTCCTTCTTAATGCTTTTTATTTGTACTAATCAAAATTTTGAAATAAGCGCATTTCAAAAAAGCCTAATGCAGAATTTTTGTTATTATTTGGCAGAACTTTCGACCAGTTTCACTGCTGCCCCCTGCCCAGAATGATTGAAAGTTCTAAGAAGACGGAATCAGACTCTTCTTCTAACAACTAGCTAGATTTTTGACCTTGAGAAGCAGTTCGGTATTTGCTTTTGTCAAAATGCAAGAGAATAACTTTTGGAAATAAATTGTAATTTGAATAGAAATAAATTTTTCATACTTATATCGTGTACTTTGATTTATATTTTTTCTAAATTATTGTATCTTATAAAAAAATGACTCAGTAAATGAATCCAAGTCATAGTTGATTATTTACGAAAAAAAGAAATATAATCATGATAATGAAAAATATTTACTACATTCATAACAAGCCAAAAATGCTTCTTAAGGGGCGAAAACCCCCTCATATATTTAGAAAATTCAGTTAAGAAGAAATAAATTTTAACCGAGAGATTTAAAAAAAAAAAATCAAAAATCCCGTTGCACATGCATCACAATTTCAATATTTCAATAAACTCATTGAAACTTTTCTTAATGTGTATTAAATAGTTTCTAAATATGTTT
Source organism: Uloborus diversus (assembly GCF_026930045.1). Classification (NCBI taxonomy): domain Eukaryota; kingdom Metazoa; phylum Arthropoda; class Arachnida; order Araneae; family Uloboridae; genus Uloborus; species Uloborus diversus. The sequence continues at coordinate 63,489,995 of NC_072733.1, forward strand.
CCGGACTACGCGATCTTCAATAGTGTTTCACAATTGATCGGGGGATTAAAAAAAAATGTACAGATTCTGACTTCGGCATAGTACGCTACAGTTTATTTAGTTGTTGAAGTAGATTGAAGAGAGTAAGAGCACATTCCTTACCTCAGTTGGCTATCTTTTCCGTTTTATTTGCAGTGTTTTAGGTATTTACTGAAGTCAATCGTTTCCAAAGCATTTATTTCGATTATAGGGTTTCAAAGCTGGTATTTTATTACTTTAGAGTTTATCATCATTATTATTTTAATTTTTCTTCAGTACAATATTTTTCGCTAAAAACACAAACACCCTTTTCGATCTAAGTATCTAAAGCAACGTGAATATCCTATCATGGCTGTAAGACGATCTCATCACATCATGCACCTAGAAAAAACAAAACAAAAACAACCACGGAATCCTAGAAATCCTTGAAACACAGGCGACTAAAAAAATATTGACTGCTAGTTTTTTCTGAGAGGAATCTTTCAAAAGCCATGTTACACTGAATTTAGTATCAACTCTGAGAAGGCGTCAAAGGTTTTACAATTTTGCCGGTATCTGTTTATATAGAAATATATTCCTATATTCGTATAATTTCAATTTTAAAACATGTTACGCTTCCTGATAATGAAATTTATGCGATTTTCCGATCAGGATGATATATAGAAATTCAGTTTTATTATGATTGTATATTATTTTATTTTTAAGTTGCATATTTCAGTTTTCTAGTAATGAAATGAAAACTACCCCACCCCTCCCTTTTTTTTCTACTCAAATAAACGATTTTGATCTTGTGAGGATGAAGAATATTTGGAGAACAATTTTGTTTTGAATTAAAATTGACTTTCTCCTCTTGGAATGTACTTTAAAGTAAGAAAATGAATAAGAATGGCATTATTTTATGCATTGAAACTGACTTACATAAGAAAAATAAGCTACATCTTTTAATTTTAGATAGCAGTTTTATATACAAGAGAACAAATTACTGTTACTCGCGTATGTGAAGAAAATATTGAAATAATATAAATAAATATTGAATTCTCTCTACAGAAGCATTCAATATTGCTGTCAGCTTTTTTCAGCATCTTTTCTCCTTAAAACCTCTAACTGATGATTAGGAATGCAAAAGCGATTTTTATACCCGCCTGCACTTCTAAGTTGAAAACGTTCCTCGAGGCTATCCAGTAGCTACAAAAAAGGGATTATAAATTTTTTTTTCCAATTTACCTTATAAAATTTTTAACTGAAAAACATATTACGGAATTTGAGGCTTTTAAAATTATTATATAAATAGGAATTTCAAATGCATTAATTTTAAAGGAAGTCACTGATGTGATGATAAAAAAAATTCTGTTTATTTTTACACAGAAACACTCAACTAGGACAGATCTAAATTTCATTTAAAATTTTTGAAAACATCAAACATCATTAAAATATATTTTCAATATTTTAAGAATCATATATATATATATATATATATATATATATATATATATATATATATATATATATATATATATATATATATATATATATATAGCGCCATTCCATGGCATTTCACAATTTGTTCACCCAAATAATGCTGTAAATTACAATTTTGGAAAAATGCTCTGTCATGCGTTCGTTGCAAGCGCAAAAGTTTATTCAATATATCTTAAAATACATTAAAAAATCGATACCATTTTAAATTAGGAGATATTGGTGTGTTTTCCAGGATGAAAGAGTACAAAATGTTAGTCTTAGTAGCTTGAACTTATTTAAACATAAACGAGTGCAAATGAATAGTTTATCCATTGAAATAATACATTATGTAGTGAACCTGTGTAAGTTGATCTCTAACGGTGCTGGACTTTAATGGTCAACTTATAGAGGATGCGGAAAAAAAATGCTTTTTTCGTACTTGATCAAAGCTGTTAACTTACAAGGGTAGTCAACTTTCTAGTTTTTTTTTTTTTTTTTCCGTTATGCATACCTTTTACCACAAATATTTAAGAATGATTGTACGGCTCACTTCCATGCTTTCATTCCCCCCTCCCCCAATGGGACTGTGTAAGAAGCCACTTTTCTTTTACCAGACCTAGTGTGTTCGTCATGGGCATCAGTCTTTACTTTGAAACAATTAAGGCGCTGATGCATGACACAAGTAGTTTTTGACTCTCAGTTTCCACCAGATGGAGGCACCTGGGCTCTCTTGATACGAAACTGCACTAGGAACTTAATTTTGCCGAAGGGATCATTTTTCATCCAAGGGATCATTTACATGCCTCATAATCATACGACATGCGCGCGGATGATTTTATGTATCTCGAAAATCCACCGATTGGCCACCTCAGCGCTTTACCTTCACGCCACTATTCGGTACTGCTTTCAAATAATTATAATGATGAATAATGATGTCATAGACAAAAATTCGTCAAACCAACACACCTCCTTTGCAGGAACGAAGTAATACAAATCTCAACTTCAAACCAAAAGCGAAGAATATAAAAATACATAGGAGTATATAATTGATTATGATCAAAATTTTTATCTTGTGTCTTTGTACACATAATAGAGATACAGAACATTTCTTGTACTCAATTTTTGTTTACATTAAAAATGCCTAATTTCGAATTTCCTTTATATCTACACATAACATCTCAAAGAAAAATATTATTTATGGGAAGTAATTTTTCATCTGTTGACATGTTATTTTTTAAAAAATGTTTTAAAACACGTGATTTTCAACCGTTGTTAATTTTATTACCGTGAACAAAAATCTTACTTTTAAGTATTTGATGAAACTTACAAAACTCTTCAGTTTGTTTAAAGTTCTCCTTTTAATATTGTCAATGATTTTTTATTGTCTTAGGCATCATACTTAGTTTTACTAGTTTTCTTTATTCAAAGGGGAGAGAAAACATCTTATTTCACACTCCTAATCATTAATTTCTACTAAACAAATACTTTATTTATCATATCACTTTGGGATTTTTTCTTTTGATTCTTTCCTTGCTCCAAAAATCAAATAGCGATCTGAATAATATAATTATGCTTCGTAAAAAAATACATTGCGAGGTTTTAATTCAGATTCTCATAATCTAATTTCAAATTTCTTTTTGGTACTAACGCTTACTTATTGAAAATCGAATGCAAGTAGTGTTGAACTTAACAATTGTAATTATATTTCAGATTTAAAAATCTTGTGTTTGACGAAAGACCTTTTAATTTTCATCTTTGATTATATGAATTGTGCGTTTTGTCTTTTCGAGGGTGTTGTATATTTCTTAACAGAATGTAAATACAATCTTAATTCAATAATGAACATTCTATGTTAGTTATGAAAGCTCATGATATTTTTATTTTTTGTTATTTTTCCCAAATAATTCCTAAACTGGAAGTTTGATTTCTGACGAATAAATTAAATTATTAGGTTTGGTGAAGAAATGTAATAATTAAGATCAATTGTTTTCTTTAGGGTTCAATTTTTTATACAGCAGCTATTGTTATCTGTTAAACGTAAAATGAACGGATGATTTTCTAATAACTTTGCTATAGTAATGAAACATGCTTTTGAACTTGATGACACATTAAAAAAAAGTACCAATAATACTTTCGTCCTTTTTCGTACTTCCCTTTTCCAAAACTAAATGAATAATCCCTCGCATAAACGTAATCATAAGCGAGTTTGAATTTAGCCATTGTGTTTGGGTCAAATCAATAAAAAGTCAACTTTTAAAAGCATGCTCTGTGAAATAGGCTTGTACACTTTTGATACTCTTGATTAGTTCGATACTAACGTCTATCGGATGTGAGGCCATTTTGAATTTAATTTCATTGAATAGATATATCACAATCTGAACTAGGACAAAACGAAAATGACGTCACTCTCAGTATACCTTCCATCGAACAAGACCAGAATAAGGATAAATAACAATTATTACGTTTTACTGTTTAATAACATGTTTATCTCTCGTTTCTTAATTTTTGTTTTATGTTCTGATTTTTTTTTTTCAACTCGGAGAGGAGGGGGTACATAATTTTAATCATTTTGAATTTTAATGGAATAGGTTCAGTGAAAGTATCTTACGAAACTTCTTTTGCATAATTTATCGTCTGTAAGTACTTCTTACTTCTCCTGTATTTGGAAACGGATGATTTTGCCTTGAATCTACGGTTTTGGGAAGTTATTTTCTATAAACAAAAAACTTATTAACTCCTGGAGCTTGGAGAGAATGTAGTTCGTAATTTATAGTCAAGAAACTTGAATACGTAAACGTATAGTATGATTGACTATTTTCTTGGTAATCTGTATTTCAAAACACTAGATTATTCGGGGAAAAAAAGATGAATTAAAATTTGGTGCATTAGTAACTTAAAAGAAGTAGCATTTTTCTTTACTATTATTTTTTAAAGTAAATTTTCGTTTTCCAAATATGTAACTTGCGTAACTTTTAAGAATTCCAAACTAATTATAAATGTTAGCGAATACGCACGCATTTAGCATTAAATCTTTGCTATTTTACGAAATCCTGATTTTGTGAACTATTTTTCTACTTCCTAATCATAAAAATGTTTGCCGTGATAATGAACTTTCTAAAACTCGTTAGATATTGAGATCTTTATTTATTTATAATTAAAGAAAAAAAAATGTTTTACAAAACAAATTCTAAGTCAACTCCTTTGCTAGTCTGGCACTGATGTGATCTACACAATTTAGCTTTTAACAAATACTCACCCCTTTACGTTTCTCCATTTACCCGAAATGACACGAAGACCTGTGTGCGAATGTGGGCGATAGTACCCGAGAGAATACGAAGAGGGCTTCGTAGTGGCATAACGGTTGTCGGCCCACTTTCGGCCCCTTTCCCGAGGGGCGAGTTCGTTCTTCGTTGAGCCGAAATCCCAAGAGAAGGGACATCATATATAAGGGATCTTGCCTTCAATTGGATCCTGGGGTGTGTCGAGGTCTGTTTTTAGATTAGGAGGACAAATCCGTAAGAAGAAACGTAAAGTACTGGAAATGTTATAAGATATTTTATTTGCTTGATGTCTTGTGTTTTTCTGTTAAACTTTTTAGTTTTATCTAAAGACAATCAAGTTTACGGACTTGCATGCATGTGTGGTAGCCCAGCTTTCATTCTAATAAATAAGAAACCTTGAGAGTAGATGATTTTGGTTTAGGTAGTTGTTTTTTGAAATGGAGTTATGGAACTGTTATCGAACTGTAGAACTCTGTAGGACTTTAAAACTGAAATTAAATGCGTATTTCTTTTCCTCTAAATTGCGCAACGTTTGGCTCCATCTATTAATCATGTGTACTTAATAGTTATTTTTATTTCTGTGTAATTTAAGAAGGTGACCACTTTGGTCTTTTTCGTTTCTTGCAGATACAAGGTAAAATATATAAAGTAAACTTCATTTAGCACTAAAACAGAAACACAGATCAGTGCAGTATTCACACTAAATTGTTGCTGAAAAGGAGTGCAAAATATGTACATTGCAATAAATATTTATTTTTCCTAAAATATATAAATACTGAAACACGAACTTGTTTCGACGGAATCTTAAATGGCCGTTAGAAAATTTCAACTAATAGAAACATTTTTAATAATATTAAAGCTATCTTTAACACCCTCGTCCTTTCAGAGGTGAAATGTATTCACTAAGTTAGAGTTGAACCAGCCAGTTACCCCAAACCTGACATTTCAACACTGACCAACCTTACGACCAGGGGCGCCCCTAGCTAAAACTTTTTGGATAGGTGAACATTATCAGTTTGGCGAATAAAATTCCTATTTTACCAACTGATGAAATACGCTATTATACATACATTACATCTAATGAGAATGAACGATATGCAGCATTGAAAACAATTTTAAAACTTTTTTAAAAAGGAGAAAAAATGAAAACTGCATAGTTGTATTCAAATTTGCCAGATAAGGATATTTTTGGATGGTCCCAGTACCGTCCCATCGGGGTACCCCTGCTTACACGACCAGTTTTAAATAAATTGTGTGCCTGATATTCCAAATAGCTCTTGTGTTCGCAAACATATACCATATGACATATTAATCACTTCAAAACTTACGTCCAACATTGTTGCGCGACCGATAGAGAAACTTATTTTGAAAAAATAATGAAGTTTCGTATATTAATGAATAATTGAAAATAATGCTTTCAAGTTAAGTATTAATGACTAAGAGAGAAGAATCCATTCAAATGTTTAGATCACCATGCGAAATTTCTTAATGCAAAAGTAATTCATAGTAGCTTTCAACTACTAGTATACTGTTTTTAATAGCTTAATTAAGTGCATACAATTAACTCGCATCTTAACGATGCTTGATATTTAGTTACATAAAATTTTTCTGTAATATAACTGCTTTTATTTTTTTCTAAACAGCTTTCCAAGTAATTTCCGATAATTTAACACAAAGAATGCTTTAATATTCTTAAAAAAGCTCTTTTAAAATCTGAAATTCCTGTTACTTAAATAAATTACTTTAACTGGATTATGTCTTCAAATGTTTCAATTTACATAATTGTTTTATCCGAAGATATTGTTGGAATTAACAATGAAAATCTTACGAAGGCGGAAACTCCTTTTCCTTTTCTAAGTATTGTGGAGAATTAGTCAAGTACTAACAGCATGCCTAATTAACTTAGGAGTCTTGTTAAAGTGTTTATTAAATTTCCGGACCATTTCTTGTACAATCATTTTTGCATTATAATTGTTCAATTTATATTTCTATCAGTTCGTATAAATATTCATAATTGAAATTATAAAAGCTTTTAAAGATAATTTTATGTTCATTAGCCGTGTTGAACGATATTGATTGCATGAAAATGTTTGTCTTTATACTAATTATAATATTCTATTAGAACAACTTTCTGGGACACAAATTTAAGCTTAATTATCTTTAATGTTTTCAATGACATGTGTTAAGTATGACCCTTTTTTTTTCAAGAAAATGTTTTCAGGAAAATGTTTCCTGCTCTCAAAATGAGTGACGTTAGGAAATTTTTAGCATATATAAGCTTCTTCTCGATTTTTTTTAAGGATTGCTTTTAATTATTTTATTAGCAAGTTGACATTACATGTACATTAGTTATTAATATCTTATTAAAAATAACTCTAAGGAACAGAATACAATCGAGATTTTTAATTCGAACATGTACATTATTTTTTTACTAGCAATACATTTATGTTCCGAAATAATGATGGAATTACGAAAGTGGCTTTAAAAATCGCGAGGTCTTGCAGTGATAGATTCCTAACAATAGTTTTTTGTGCCCATGTTTGTGTTAGTAGTTTTCTTTAAAGTATATTAAAAAAAAATCTTATCCGAAAGTTGGTAAAAAATATGCGTTAAGGTTTAAAAATAAAAAAAGATGCTGTCAGCTATTTTTCCATGTTTCATTCTTTGAACAATTTTTTTATTCAGTTATTAACAGTCGCATAAATTTACTGAGAAATCCGTTGTAACTCTAATGAAATAGGTGTTTCGCTTCGTATTACCTTTAAGTAACCTAATTTTCGGCAAAGAATATGGTTTTGGCGGTAAAATTCAACAGATGTTCCGAAACTCAACAGCTCTAGTAGAAATAACGTTTTCGAGGTTCAATTTTTTTTTTTAAGTAGTAATGTTTATAGATTTTTCTAACCTTTTGTCTATCAAATGGAAAATTTTTTTAATCAAACAATTAAACAAAGTAGGTAAAAAATCAGAAGAAAAAATTTTGTGTTAAGAAATGAGTAACATTCAACGTCAATAACAATACAAATAAATGCATTAAAAATGAGTTAAAAACTCATCAAACAGCTGTTTCGAGGCTATGAAAAATAAGCCTCTTCATCAGTGTAATAAGAATGATTCACCAAGAATATAAGAATGGTTCACCCGGTGTAGAAAGAATGGTTCACCAAGTCCGAACCAATGGTCAAGTGATCGTACTGATATACACTTGTCGTATTTTACTCACCAAAACAAAGTATTTCGTATATTTAACATGTGGGCAAGATGACCACGTGTATCTAAACTTATGTAACAAATGTATGTAAACGTATGCTCTTAAAAATTATGACAATTCTTATTATTTTGTTATTATTAAACATCTTGAAACAAAATTTACACCAATACAAACTATGCACCTTTAATACAATGGGACTGATCACTTAAATATTCGTTTATTTAATGAAATAACCATTTTGTGTCTGTAACAAGAAACCTAAGCTTGCTTTCCATAAAGCAATCATGTTCATCAAGACAGGCATCTAGCAATTCCTAGATTATCTAATACCTCAATTTATAATGGATTTTGTGTAGAAACAAGAGCTATAAAACCTTAACAACGTCTTGCGTGCCATCTAAGGAATTAGCTTACATGACATTAAAAATGCATGGGTCTTTCTCTTTGTGGTCTATTCTTATCTCAAGTCTTTTTTTTTATATTATTATTATTCATTTCATTATGTTTTTTGGGAACTTTTATCCAAATTTCTGCTCTTTTACTATTACTTTGTAACTGTTCTCTTTTACTTGCAAAAGTTTGGTCTTGTTTGGTTCACTAAATATCATTCATCGTGAATTAGTAGCTTAATAATTCTGATTCAAAGAATAAAATTATATTTAGTTATGTCACGCTTCACTTGTTCGTGAGATATGGTAGTTATTCATGTTAGTTATAGGTTCTACAATTAAAATAAAGTGACTGTGCTACATGTAAGAATTGAATTAAAAACCTCTGTGCTTGAAAAGTAAAAGAAAATAAAATCTCGTAAAAAGGGAACTTTTGTGGGAAAACTGTATGCACGTGTTTGAAATTTCGTTAAAAAACAATGCATTAATTAATAAAATACCTTACCTTTACAAATGAATTCAGTCAATCTTAAATTATACAAGCTGCCCTTATATTTGGGTCTGCAGCAATTCATCTAACTGTTGAAATTATCGTAGGTAGTTGCAGAGTACTTAAAAAACATATTTTTTTGATTTTAGATAAGGAATTTGGGGATGTTTCTTAAAACTGCTTAGTTCGTTAAAACCTCCTTCCTCTTAACAACCTAATGTGGTCCATGTTCACTCGAAGATATTCCTTTTTCATAAAAAAGAGCTAATTACATGTGTAATTTTGGTTTAATACTAATAGGACTCTTTTTTTCTTTTAAAAAATTATGTGCGGGTTACATTTTCTGATAAAAATCTTGGAATTTCCTGGTTGTTGGCTACTTTTCCTGCTGAACATAGGAAACCGAGTCAGCAGACTGGGGGGTTCCACAGAAATAAGAAGCCATTCCCTTTCTGCAGACTTTATTCTTGGATTACTTAGACGAGGGGATTGCTCTTTAATGGGGAGTTAACTGTCTAATATACCTTTGGGTCAGAGTAATGTAGAGGGAGTAGCTGCTATGCGACCCAAGAGTTTGGAAAGTACCCAGGCTGTTAATGAAGACAAATGTATATGAAAGCAGAAAACGTTGTATCTGGACGAAGTCATTATTGATACCTGTATTATTCTAGCCTCACGTACTGCCTTAAGTAGTAGTTTCTCGTTGTGGGGATTTTTGTTGGCGGGCGTGTTGATGTCAAACTGCTAAATGGTCGGGAACAAGGTTGGGTCATATGACGTCACATTGTGCGAACATCAACATGATGAGTATGTAACGAAATGTTAAATAGAATATTCTTTGACATCGCATAGTATGGTAGCAAGGAACTTGATCAAAAGGTTCATGAATAATGTATAATTGGGGTAATAGATCTCTTTACGTTCCGGACATTTCTAACAGAACAAACATTTCGTATTTCACATGTAATGGTAGAATGCTAGAGTAGTGTTGTATATTAGTTCAAATCTTGTCGACGGGTAGTAGTAGTAGGACATTTTATGTTATGATGCAAACACCCTGCGGTTAGACAGTCCCAGACCGCCAAGAGCCAAGGTGGGATCCTTGTTAGTTTGGTCACCGGTTTCCCTCCCGCCATAAAACTGCTACAATTCATACTACTCTAGTCTGACATGGTTTCTCGTCGACCCTGGGAAGTCTCACTATTACATGTTAAATAGAGAAGATATCTAGTCCAGCACCGCAAGATGTCAAATATATTAAAGTCAAATAAATAATTATATTCCGTATCTAGATCTCTCGCATGCATTTGCACCTGGGAGAATGTATCAACTAAATACTTTATGAGCTTCTTAAACACTTAAACTTCATCTACACGCCAAATATTTAGTATACACTGTTAAAACTGCCGGTTGCATATGGCGCTTTTTAGGGAGAAATGTTGTAGCACCAGCGGCACCTCTTTTGAGTGCCATTTGGCTCCGTATAGTATCCCGATGGCACCCCTAAAGATGCCACTTGGTTCCGTATGGCAAACTATGCCACTTCGAAGAGTGTCATTAGACTCTCACAGGTACCTTTTAGAGTGCCATAGGATGCTAAATGTGGGCACTTCTGGTGCTACAATGTTTCATCCTAAAAGATGCCGTATGCAACATTACAGTTATTAAAGGTGCAGTTTGCCGTATGAGGCATTGCAGTGTACCAAAATCCACACTTAAGAAGAAATACGCATCTTCCTTTACTTTATCAAAATTTAATTGACATGTAAACTCGCTCCTTTTTTATCGTTGAACATACATAATATCTACATGTTTCAAACGCTAAAGAATAAAGTAATGCCTGTAGGGTACGTATGATTTGCCATTATTTGGAAAAGAAAACAGTACTTCTTTGTATGAAACGATGAGATTACTTTTCATCCGTTCCTCCAATAGCCGCAGGCGTGGTTGCTAAGGAAAATAAGCGACAGAGGTATGAAGCGTGAATGTTTTTATTTGTAGAACTAAAAGATCTCGAGTTATGAAGAAAACAATCATATACATTTGTTTCAGAGTTGAGCGTTCAACCTACTACTGCATGTATTATTCTCTCTCTTTTTTCGCGATCGTATCAGGAACTTGAAATATTTGAATTGAGGTAATTAAGCGAAGTTGTACTTTTTCCGAGCTCCTGAAACGAACACATTAAACGACGAAATCTTACAAAATAAATTTGCAGAGTGAAAATTAAATCAATTAATATTTTTGAGTTTTTTAAAACCCTTTTTTTTTTTGCTGTAATGTAAGAAAAGATTTTTCTCCCCAATTAATAAATTCTTACACCGCTTTAAAAGACAATTGTGCCACAGAAGTGTACTCACACATAAACTGATGTTTTGATTCGCAGAAATCCACTTGTGCAGCAAATTACTCCATGAGAAATATTTTTATCTTCAAATTCACTCTTTTGATTATTCCGGAAATAGATTTAGTTGATATTCATCTTTAATGTTGTTGTTTTGTTTGTCCATGAACAATGCAAGTAGAAAGGTAAAACAAAAAAATAAACACTGCATAAAATAAAATGAAAATGCAATAAAAATTCTCAAGGTAGATAAGGAAATGCGTCCATTGTTTCAATGGGTGGTAGAAGCAAAATAAAATGCCTTCTGAGGACAGGGTGAAGTAACCATAGCTTCCGAAATGGCGACACTTTTTCATAATTTTGAATTAAAAAATCCGTAATATAACTTTTGAAAAATTTTCTTTTTATTATTCATTAGTTAATGAAGTAAAAACTTTAATGATATGTATTTCGCTTTGATAACATTTTTTTTATTGCAAAAATATGAGCAATTTCACCCAAAAAAACAATGCGTGCTACTTTAACGCTGTGCGAAATTATTTATAAGCATTGCAAATGTTTATAAAACGAGTAATTATAATTTAATGCTATTTAACGCTGGTGAAAAGAACACGATTGGCAGTTAAGTATTTAAAAACAAATAGATTAGTAAAAAAAAAGTGATCAGATAAAGATGATTCACGAGTGGTTCGTCGACTTGCACACATTCCCTGAGTTTTGCTTCTTTTGAACGCAAATCAGTGCAGATGTGCACGTTCGAAATCACCCACTAATTTCCGTTTCCAAAAAAGAAGCGAATGAAGAAAAGATACTTTCTCAAAAGACCGATCTTGTTTGGGGAGGGACGGTTAACGCGAAAGAATTTTAAAGAGTTAACTAATTCGCGTCTCTAACGCCACTAAAAACGATAATAGATCGCTTTCTCATTGTAAAGAATCGACATATTTTAATGATTGATCGCGCTAGCTGATTTGATCGATATTTTCCGTTCAGATGAAGAATTAAATTTCTCGTTTAGGTAGGTTATAGATCAATGCGATAGCATTTGAATGGTTTTTTTTTTTTTTTTTTTTTGGCGTATAAAGCTTTAGCTACACAACTGGAAAGTGATTGCGATCTTTTTCTTTTCTTCACATTCAGCATACCAACATCGGTTTCTTTATTCATTCAAGGCTTTTATTTGTTTAATTCTTAATACTCTCTCTCTCTCTTTTTTTTTTACTTAGGCGTAACTATTTTACTTCAACACTGATAATTACATACTTGCTGAAAGGATACTGACGAAAAAAAGTTAGGGCTGTATAAAATTAATAATGATTACGAAAGAAAAATGTTAGTAATCTAATTTTTTGACGCAGTGCTTTGTTTTTCCGTATCATTCTCGGTTGAGCAGGCTTTAAAAAAAAAAAAAAACGCGTTTTCTCTTTACAATAATTGATATAGACTCTTTTTCGAACATAGCTGCATTAAAAAAAATGATTTACTCCATAGAAAATATATTTAACTTATGAATGAATATAAACTCAAATTATATAGTAAAATCTAATGAATATTTATTTGACGCTTGCTAAACAATGTAAATAAGAATGTCAGGAATTAGAAATATCTTCACTACTTTGAGAGTTTATATTACTATTATAATTGTTATTATTACCATTATTTCTATATTATTATTTTTTGTATTATTGATATTATTTTTTATTATTATTAATATTGATATTTATTATTGTTATTATTACTATTATATTATTATTTTATACAGAATAAATTCTTAGTTTAAAATATTAAGGAGTTTCTTTAGACGGTTGCTTTATCCGCAATAACGTTAATTACAAATAAATTTTACATTAATTGAGTGAAGGAAATAATTTCGATAAAATTTGGTGACATAAAATGGAGTTCCACATCACGAGAACATGGATATCTATATTTTAATTGACTTACGCGCGTACAGATTTAGTGTTATTTAGTGTTCATGTAATTTACTATAATAATGTAATTTTTTTGATCACTTGTGCAATTAAATGCTTGGAGATAGTTGATAATTACAATTCTTTAAAAATAATTTATATATCAAATCCTCTAAAGGGCACCCCACAATGTTCTACTTAACTGCATAAATAAACTGATAAAATATTTTAAAATATGATATTATTGGAAATTGTTGTATCTGACTATTCACAACATGTTCTTAAATTATAAATCTATTCAGACTAAAATTTGAATTTTTTTTGCATGAAGAAATTTGTTAAATAATGAGCAAAAACCAGAATAAAAAGTTGTGGGTGAATTTTTCGTTTCACACATCTCCCCGTTAACTTGCAAACTCAAATATTTTGCCATCTCTCAGAGGAATAGAAATTTTATATTAACAGACTATTTATTTAAATATGGTTAAATAGATGTCAATACAATAAATCTCGTTTTCTGTATTATAGTTTATATACTAACATGATCAAAATATTTTTTTTTTAAACTGAAATTAGCTTTTTTTTTTCCAGGATATTTACTCAAAGTGTGCAATCTTTCCTATCCTAATAAATGGATGCAAGGTTCGTATCCCAGAAACACTTGCAAGCTTAGTATTTATAGAGTTTAAATTCGTCATTTATAATTGTTATTATGAAGTAATAGTTGAAAAGACGTTTATAAAATAATGTCTTCATTTTTTCTTCACACTACAGTAAAGTGCTTGACCAAGTTTTTTTTTTTTCTTATCCTTCACTCATTAGGCTTCGCTAACTGATAAGCTAAAGCACAAAAAAAAAAAAAAAAAAAGGAAAAGAGAGAGAGAAGAAAAAGAAAGGAAGAAATATGTGGCTTTGATTTTGTCGTTTGCCGATTAGCGTACCGCCTGCAATCTCTATCTTGAATACATATGGCTTCTGCTATATAAAACGACCTTTGAGGTCTAGAATTCAAAAATCGCTGCTGTAATTTATTTTATAGATCACGGTCGTAATTGCCATCAGTTACAATACCTTGCAATCGCTTCGAACCTGTTTTCCATGTGACGGATGGTTGTAATGATGTTTTGCCCATTATCACAACTTGATCAGCCTTGGAGAAATCGCATTATACTTTGATATGTGTTACAATTTATGAACAGTTTGGATTCCCCCATCAAAGGCCTCTGATGTGACGATAAGGTTTTAAAAGAAACATCCAGTTTGTTTTTCTTTTGCCGAAGACTTTTTCATTCAGGTTTAAATGTTACTGTGCGAGGGAGCTTGAGTGGGCTGACGCAGACATATGTTTTTGAAGAAAAAAAAGAAAAAAGTTGAGATCGCAGATGCGTGAAGTTTTCAACTCCGCCTCTAAAAGAACAGCGACATTACCATTGGTCTCAGAATAATGAAATATTAGCATATGCTTACCAATCATCGAGTGGAACGGCTTGATGAGAAATTTGTCATTCGTAAAAAAAACAAAGATAAGAAAATGCCAAGATAGGTATCCGTTTCCTACTACCCATTCTGTCCTTAATATGTATTCTGTGAGTGTTTCTCTCAAAGAACTGTGTGGCTTGTGCCCTTTTGTCACATTTTTCTTTCATTGTGGATTAAATCTAGCAGTTTAGAAATTTCTACGCCCAACCTCTAACTAGATATCAACAATAATTTTGGTTGTAATTATTTCACGTTTTCATGGACATCTAATCCCGGATTTCCCTTTATGGATGGTTCCGTTGTTCGCTTTCTTAATCAACAATGAAGGACGTAAAGGAGATGCAGTGAATGGTATGTAATGATTAAAGTCTCTGTCAAAGAGTTTTGTTCTTTTGAGTATAAGAATTTATCTCGGGATTTCCCAGTAGCTGTTGTGGCGCATTAGACCCATCTGAAACATAGTTTCTCCGCACATCATGAGACACACATACTTTTAGAAATGTGAGAATTAATCATCGTTTTTCGCTTTTAATGGAAACTTGCATTTTGTTTATTTATTTATTGTTATTTGTTTGTTTTTGCAAAACGTTTCGAGCTCAACATTTTTTTAAATTTCCATATTTTATAAAATGAAAGCGACAAAATTAGTTAACTGGAATAATATCTCTTTTGCCTGAATTGGATGTGTCAAGCCTTTAATGTACTTTCTTGGAACTAGGAATTTAACGAACTTAAACCGGTCTTTTTACTTATTCCTTCCAACTCTGCTAGAAGGATGATTGTCAGAAAATATTGATGCTACAGTTTAGCAAAGAAAAAAAGTTTGAAAAAGGATGAAATATTACAGTCTACCCTGTGAATTCTCTTCCTAGCAAAGCTTATTTTTTGCTTTTGTTCATACCATTTGAGAGATCAAACACCGTTCATGTGGTCAGTGTGAGTGTAAGACAAAAGGGAAAAGAGAGAGTGAGGCCCCCCAATAGGGAGTTCGACGTCGACCACATTAGATGACAGCAACATCTCCGCAATTTAGGCTTATTTGAAGAAAGGGGTGAGACGTTTCCAGCAACTGCTAGTGACTGACCACAGGACTTTCGGACCCACATACAGTCAAACCTTGATATCTCGAACCTCCTTATCTCGAAATCCTTGATGTCTCGAAAAAATATTTTTCCCCTGCATTTTATATAAAAACCCCTATGTATTTTCCACAGTTATCTCGAAATTTATTTTTCGAAACCCTTGATATGTCGAAATTTTTGCACAGAAGCAAGTTTCAGCTGTCTTTTTTCTTTGGCAATTTTTGTAGTAAAATCAGTTCCAGGGACCAGTTTTCATCTCTCTTCTTGGAAACTTTGTGATTAGGGTATTGAAGCAAGATAATAGGGGAGTGTTGGTATGAAAGGGGTGCTGTGTTTTCCCCAGAGTTTAGAATCTTTGTGCATTTCTCTCGAACATGTTGTCCATTTTGAGGAAAGGGGGTTGATTTTTCGCCAGTCACTTTTCAAGTGAAAACAGAAAATGCGTTCCTCATTTTCATCTTTCTGCTTTTTTAACTCCTACAAAATGGCTGCTGAAAAGTTTTTGAATGTGGGGAGCTACTAGTTGAACGTAAGAATTTTTAAATTTTTAGGTAAAAAACTAAGTTGAAATTGTTGTTCATTTCAAAATCTCTTCCTTTGCACTTTCGACAATTATAAAATTTCAAGTCTAGTAAAATATTGAAGACTACTTTATTAATCGTAATTCAAAGTGGTCTCATAGTACATATATAAATGCATATAGCGTACATGTGTGTAATTGTGAGAGTTTTTAAATCAATTTTTTAAAAACCTTGATAACTCAAAAACTCGATATCTCGAAAAACTTTCCCGTCCCGAGAGTTTTGAGATATCGAGGTTGTACTATTTAACGATCATGTACTCAATACGGTAATCGAACCAGGATCCCTCCGATTCCCACGTCCTACCCAATAGAGCACCTTGGCCTAGTTATTAATTTTCGATCTGTTGATTGCGTTTGAGGATTTAAATTTATAACTTTATAACGCTCTTGTTTTTACTTCCAAAGAATCCAAGCAAATGCTTCAAATGTCTGCGTACAACAAATTTAGGAATTGAAATTTGTCGAAAAACACAAAATAGAACGTTTAATACCACCTATCTACTATCTATATAAGGATTTTTTAGTATTTAAATTGTTCGACAATTGTTTTATATCGTATTTTTGTTTTTGTTAAGAAAGAAACAAACAGTTTGTTAAAACTTATAATAAGCAAAACAGGTGAAATTCATCAAGAAAATAAAATATTTTTATAAAGTATTACAATAAAGACTTTTAAAACTTATTGCAGCTGTAACAGTCTCATATTTCACTTACAATAATTGTTAGTCCCCCCCCCCCACCCCTTTTCTACTTATACTAAGGGCAAAACCTTATCCTAATGAACTTCTGTCGTGTTGAAATGAACCAAAACTATTCTAATTGTCATTCTGAATGGAAAAGAGTAATTCTCTTTTATGTGCTTTTAAGCAAAATTTTGGGTAATCATTTCAATAGATTTCAGCAAACTATTTTATTATGCAAGCATATGATAAAATAAAACCATTTAATAAAGCTCAATTTTACTAAGGATGTAATCAGACATTCAAATCAACGTAACTAATGCATTTTTCCTTAAAAAATTTAATTACCATTAAATCGAAGCAGACTCAGAGTTTAAGTATTCCTTCAACAAAGAAATGCTCATTTCCAGTGAAGAAAGAATTATTACTATTGAAGAATGTATGACTATTACATAAATGGACTTGGAAAGGAATGTTATTAAAATGGACTATTTCAAAGTACTTTGAAACTGAGAAATAAGTACTAACTCGTGCTGGGAAAATAATTTATAGTTCGAAGTTAAAAACCGACAATGACTGATCAGTATTAAAAGAAAGAAAGTGATAATAAATGCGGACTCTTCAGTAGCAAAAAACAGAGATACGGAGTTGGAGTAGGGTTCGAAACTGGGCATGTGTCATTGGCACCTAACTTCTTTACTTTAGTTGCCAAAATGTTCTCCTGAGGCAAAACTTTAAAATGATTCAAGTATATTAAACAAAGTTTTCTACAAAATGTATAAATCTACACTGCATAATGTACTAAGATGGTAAAAAATGACTACTACACTTATCTTATAATTATCTTTTTTTTTTTAAATAAAAAGTTTGAACATACAGTCGTCAAAAGGGACGACTAAATTTGTAGTTGCAGAATAAAGTACTAGCGTTTCCTCCTTTCTGTTCAGCAAAACTAGCCTTAGCGTTCTTGCTTTTTATTATCGAAAACGTTTACAGTAAAATAGGAATTTACCGCAAAAAATTCTGGCAACATAAATGCCAGTACTTTTTACTGTAAAATTTCAGAACTAATTTTATAAGTGCATCTAGTTTTTGTTGCTTTTTGTTGCCTTCCTTCAATAAATGAAAATATTCCAATTTCTGAAAAGGTTGACACAACCTTTGTCCCCATATCTGGCATGAGCATCTTTTTGAACCATCCCTCACCGCCCGCTCATGAGCCTCTCGTAAATAACAAATAATAAATTAAACTCGAAAACGATTTTTGATTGGTTGTTACCCATGAAGCAACACCGAGCAACTTAATCCGCAGACTTAAATGCAAGTATATTTGTATTTATGGGAGCACCCAGATCGTGCTCTTGGTGGTGGGTCTGTGCATAAAGTCATTAAACGCGGGAGCAGGAATCATAAAAAGACTCATTATTATTCCACGTTGGACGTGTCAAGTATTTTAAGGACCCTGTCACGTGATCTCCGGTCTCTGTATTGGACTACTGGAAAAGAAAAGGTTCCGTGTTCGTTAGCGTAAACATTCCATTAGGATAAGGAGATATTGGAATATTACCGGGAACATGGAATGAGATATTAAAGAAGAAATACACAAATAGGGGGAAAGTGACGGGTCAATAACATGCGGCACCACTTCTTTCACTCCCTGTCATAGGAGTTCTCTCTACTTTCGTCTTCAACCGAGTGCTGTTTTCATCAACGCGAAAAGTACTTAGAAAGACATTTGTCTAAACGTGTTTTGAATATTCCACGCTTTTCTGCAGAAAAACTTCCAACATTTGCTATCGATCCCTAAAAGCATACCACCGCTATCTCGAGAAAGGAAGTTTTATATTAATTTGAAAGAAAGACCTGGTTTGGTAATGTAACTTTAAAGCACAGTAATAGGCATTTTAAGGCGATAAGGGGCTTTCAGATGAGTAAAAATTGGTCAAACAAATGTTTTTTCATTCATTATATTTCTAAAAACTACACCTTTAGCTGAACCGTTTAAAAAAAAAAAAAAATGAATCGGTGGAAAACTGGCGAAGTTATGACACTTTTTGTGGGAGCCACGCCCCCTTTTTTAACTAAAAAATGCATACAAAAATGCATATAAGAAATGCATATAAAATGCATGAGTAAAAAAAAAGCATATAATATTTAAATTTCTAATACTAATACCATTTCCAATGAACCATAAGACCTTATTTGTGGTGAATTAGTATTAAAAACTAAATTGTTTATTCAATAACGAAATTTGCAATATAAAACAGAAAATGCTGATTTCCTCAAAACCTAATTTTCGACATAATTACAAAACTCAAACTGCTCCTTGCAAACGAATTATTATTTAAATCTGCTGAAAATTTTATGCCAAGTATTTAAGTGGTTTGTTAACATTTTGTTGTGAAAGAGTTTTCTGTTTGATTAGTTTTGTGGAGTTTATTTGCTATATTTTATTGAAATATGAACATATTTTATCGAAAACGTCTTGTTTTTGGTTTTTTTTCTCATTACTTATCTTTATTACAAAATTTTGAAAAAGTAATTCCAACTCCTAATTTCGGTTGTTTTACGTATCATATTTAGCTAGTATTTTATAAATTTGATGAATTTTCGTTTGCAAGGAGTAATATAACCAAAGCGTTATAAAATCTAAATTTAAATTTAAAAATTTAAATAAATTTTAAAATAATTCAGTGAAATTTTATATTTGAGCTGGTATTAGCATCATGTAACTATGCTGAAAATTTCAAAGAAATTCATTGAAAATTACTTTAAAAAAAAATTGAAACCCCCGTATCGCCTTAACGTTGTCATTGTTGTATAAATGAGATGGTATCATGTACTTCTAATTTAAACGTAATTTAAAGCAATATTGATTTTTTTTTTAAAATAGAACACTATATTCGTGGTGAAATTCTTATTTGTTACTTCAGATTGCAAATTAGGTGAAAAAAATGGAAAAGGATAGCTTCAAAGTTTTCGTAGTTCAGTCCTCGCGATATTTCGATTTTTCTATTATAGAAACTGAAGGGTAAATGAAAAAAATAATAATAATTCAATATAAAAGTAAATCATTGACCCTTTATATCGACGAAAAAAGATGTTATGAATAACTCTGTCGAAAAAAAAGTGTGTGTATGTATTTATTTACAATTGCACTAAGATTCGTGTTAAAATTAGTATGATGTTTCCTTTTTTTTAAACAACGCAACTGGTACGATTTATTGAAACATAGACTATTTAAATAATAGTATATAATGAGCATTTTGACGTTAAAGAAACGCAACGAACTTAATTAAAAATTTGCCATTTAACTATAACTATGAAAATTTGTTTTTTAATTCTAATAAAAGAATCGTACCATTCGCATAAAAGAGTAAGTTTAGCTAAATATGTTTTCATTAACTTCTAATAATTTTACTATTCTTATACTTCTGTTTATTTTACTATTTCTAAATAGCTGAATAGATATCTATGTGTCTACATAATTCTTAATTATTTCTAACATATTGTCGTAAAAAAGTTAAAATTGTGCTTTCTCTGACTACATTTTTACTTTGAACAAATTTGGGAATTTATCTTAGCACAACGTTTCTGCTTTCAATTTCGAAAACAATGTGTAAATGCAGTTTTTTTAAAGATAAAAAAAGCGATTATTTCATTCACGATATAACGTAATTGTGTTGACATGTCTTAAGTAAAATTTAAGAAATAATTATTGTTAAAATAGTTTTTCAAAAGTGTAATTATAAAGTAAAATGCTTTATGTGAGCACGAACTTTCTTTTTTATTTGGAAACATTAGCTACTTGTCTTTGAAACATTAACGCGAATTAAATGCAAAATAATTTTTTGCGAAGAAGTTTTGTTATGCAACAGCAAATTAATTTTGGTAATAAAATAAATATTTTGTTTAAATGTAACTTGTCTAACAACGCTATATTTTGTTTTTAAAAATAAGAAACATTGTATATGTGTAAGTAACAAATTCAATGTTATGCGTTGTACTAGAGACTAAGAGCGAGAAAAAATAGCATAATGAAAAATGCGTTACATATTTTGTTTTCCTGAGCATTGCATCGTTCAAATTGTTTTTTTTTTTTTTTTTTTTACTATGGATAAGAAGAGTGGGAAAATAGCACTGGAATTTGTTTGTAGGGAGTAAAAATTTTATTTTGCGGTTTCTTCAAAAACTTAATACTTTGTCTTTTTCTTTCGAAATTGTGATGCGTAAAAGATAAAATATTTATGATGCAAATTAAACTCTATTCTGAGAAAAAATTTATTTTCTTCACATATTTTGAATAAAAAATTTTAATAAATTAAATTAATTGACTGCTGTTGTACTATTAACGTTTTTCAAAGCAAAACATGTCACAAGTTTACTTTACATTTTAGGAAAAGAAATACGATAAAATAGTGGGTTTTATTGTCTGTTAATAACACTCTTTTATTAGCTTCACTTGTATGTTTGTGAGTAACTCTCCTTTGGACTAAGAGCTAGTGGCTTATTACTGTTAGTACATTCCACCACTTTATAAGCGTTCGGTGCCGAGCGGTCTAAGGCGCGGGTCTTCGCTGACGTCCACCTCTGGGAATCATTGGGCGTGCGTTCTAATCCCCTATACTGTAACGGAGGATACAGAAACGGAGGATACAAATACTTATGTTTTGCTATGACCATTGTGTTGATTTAGGGTTAAAGCAACATGTTATTTAGAATTTACTTTTAAAAAAGTGATTCAGTTTTAACGATAAATTTTTTTTTGTACACAAACAATTATTTCCTTTTTAACTCAAGAACGGAGGATACACAAAGTTAAGGACCTATTTGACTTCAAAGAGAATAATGCTGAAATTCTTTCACACTAAGTTCTTTAGTTTCACTATGAAGACCCTAAGTTGAAAAGGGCTAACTTGTGATTCTAAACCTCTGTAATGAGCTGCCAGTACCTGCATCTGTAGGAAATTCTATTACTTAATTAAATCCTGAACGAAGGATACAAGAAATACTGTGACAGTGATTCAAAAGATTATGAATGCTATATATATTTTTTTATTTTACAACATAGTTCTTTTAACCTATTGAAAAAACATCAAATGATTTAAATTTCACTATTAAATCTGTTATATCTTTTTGTATTGAGTAAATAAATCCTGGGAAGAAATGTGTTGGGACATGTAACGGAAGCATTCAAGTATCCCTACGTTCAGTGAAAAAAACATTAAAAAATTTTTTAGAACATCATTAATTTGTCTTGATCATTTTCAAAATTTATTATACTTTTCTAAATCTCATAAAAAAGAGCTTAAAAATAAATATTTTTGAAACTAACCAGCCTGGACCTAAAAAAGCACGTTTTTTTTGTAGAATGAACCTTGTATGTTTGTGGGTCCAACTTTCCTTTGGACAAATTGCCAGTGGCTTATTAGAATTACTTACAACGTACAAATCAGAGCTGCGGAGTGTAACAATGTTTGCACATGAATTTACCAGAAAGCATTCAAAATGTCTGATGCAAATAATGCAATAGAATATTAAGACATTTCATTATAAAAATCGAACACACGCACAAAGATTTCATTTAAGAGTTACAAGTGTTAGCAATATTTAATATCTAAATCTCATTTGAAATAAAAAATAAAATAATAGTTTAAAAAACTAAAAAAACACACTTTAGTAGCAAAATGAACTAAAAAGTTAAAAATAATCTTTGGATGACAAGCATATAAAGCAATTGACCAAACACTTAATTTTACTATAATAGAAAAAAGCGTGAGAAGGGGGGGGGGCTTTTTATCAGTTGTCTTAAATTTCTTCCACTTGTTATCCTTGCAAAAACTAAATAGGCAGCTCCCCCCCCCACGCTTTTTTTATTACAGTAAAATTAAGTGTTTGGTCAATTACTTTATATACTTATTTTTAACTTTTTAGTTCATTTTGCTACTAAAGCGGTTTTTTTTAGTTTTTTAAACTGTAATTTTATTTTTATTATAACCCTATTGTTTTCTGTTACATCCATTTTGGAATTACAAAAAAAAAAAAAAAAGAGCTCACGCTGTTTCTCTGCATATATGCCTGATTAAAAGTGTTACTATTTAAAATGCAGTTGCTGAATGATTTTAATTGTGTTCACCACTTTAATGAAGCAAACTCTGATTCTGCTATAATAACCTTTCAATTCATCGCTCTTAGATTGAATAGCAGAAAAAGTCTTTAGCATATCACTATAATTTGCACAACAATCTTGGGTTGAGAAGCAAATTGCTACGCATACACCTGCTATTGTTCAAAAGAAGGTCGAGGTGCTGAAATCTTTCGCCATCTGGTTGAAAATTGAGATCCAAAAGTTAGTTTCAGTCACTTTTATGAAAGTCTTTTAAATTCTGTATTCTTGAAGCTATTTTCATCACGGACGGGCAGTTTAACACATACAATCATAGCTGTTCTATAAGATTAAAGGAAACGGCCCTTGAAGTAAAGATGTAGCACTTCTAGCTGAAAAATTATCTTTCGTGGTATTTGCTTTATTTCTTTCACGTCACGAGTGAATCGTATTTTTTTCTCTCCCCTTTTTTGCGGTAATACTTTGTTCACACGCAATTCACTACGGTTTTATTGTTTTTTCATTTTTTGTTATTTTTCTGTACGATTGCACGTTATGACGTAGAAAAATGTGTTAAAAAAAGGAAATCAATACAGATATTTTTCATTTAAACATGATTTTTATAAAACATACCAACACATTTTTTCAATAAGTATGCTTTTCTTATTCGCTTTAATACTTAAAACTTTTATTACTTTAATTTATTGTAAAATACACTTTATATATATATATATGGTTTCCTTTTCTTTCTTTTTTCGCTTTTTACTATGAGTACTATTAAAAATTGAAAAAAAAAATAATAACTTTCCATTAAAAGATATGTTTTAAAATTTTTTATGAAAACGTATTATCATAATGCATAAAAATTTAATACATAATAATATTGTTAGCCTTGATATTTTTTACAAGCATGCGTATAACGTGCGGGCAACTAAGATAAAACAAAAACTACTTGTATCATAAGTGAGTGTAGTAAAACTAAAATTTCTGATGACAACTTCATTCCCTCACCGCTAATAGCGCCCCCCCCCCCATGTACGTGATTTGTTTTCTTCTTATCTAGTAACAATTAAATTGTTTTTGATTTCTATTGTAAATACTAAAAACTCTAGTAATGAAACTACACCACATCACTATTTGTTTTACCAGAAGCGGTACAATTGATCGCTTTACGTCATTTTTTCTAAGATTCTAGCAGCCCATGCTTGAAATTTTGCTTTGTTTATAAAAATTAAATACATTTCAGTTTGTTTTTGTAATCTGATGCAGTTTGGGCTCCAAATGTTACGAATTTGTCATGAAGATTTTTTTTTTTTTTTGAGTGTAGCAAACTATTTACATTTTGCCTTCATATTTCCCCTCCTTTCAGTTTTACCAGTTTCCTATGCATTTACTTACATAATGCATTTATTATGTATGCGTGTGTGCGTCCAGGTAGTTTATTTACGGATTATTAGTGCCTTTAGTAAATCTTCCGTTTTATATCTTCTGTTCTGCATGTCCGTTACCGTGAGTGTTCTGTGCATTGCATATATATATATATATATATATATAATATTATATTATATATATATATATATATATATATATATATATATATATATATATATATATATATATATAATATTATATATATATATATATATATATATATATATAATATTATATATATATATATATATATATATATATATATATATATATATATATAATATTATATATATAATATTATATATATATATATATATATATATATATATATATATATATATATATAATATTATATATATAATATTATATTATATATACACAATATAAATAAATAAACAAAATAGAAATAAAAGAAAACTAATATAGGTCATTCAATCTGCCGTATGTTGCTAGCGGAAAATAACGCAAGGAATATTAGACTATTGAAAACTAAGTTCCAGCTTTACATACTGAAAGATCACAGATTGAGTCACATATAAACACTAATTTTTTACATATCCCCGATTATTTTTTTTACCAAAGCTAATGCATCCTTAAAATCCTAACTACTATCTTAATTCTATCACGTAGCCTTTTCGTCTTCGAATATAAGCATTTAAAGTGCTTACATCACCTGTGAACGTATCCAACCTACCTGTCAGTCCAACTTTAATGCAGGAAGTTTATGAAGTTTTTCTCTCTCTCGTTCTCATGCTCCCTACGAGGTTCTCTTACTAACCACTAGCCTTGATGGAACAGTGAACAACCCCCTGACGTCAAAGAAATGCAAGGAAAATACCAAACGCATTAGCTTTCAAGCGATTTCTATGCATCTAACAGACAAAACGTGTTACAGCAGCATGGGGTCGGATTAGGGTCAACTCACGTTCTTATTGTATGATAAGCAAGGATCGCAATGCTTCGATTCAGTGAAGAATGTTCTAATGCAGCCGATCTTTTTATGAAGAGTTATCTTTTTATTTGTAGTACACAACTCTCTGCAGCTACTTTAAAAAATATATTTAAAAAATGAAGGAAGCGTTTGAATTTTAG
This sequence comes from Uloborus diversus, assembly GCF_026930045.1. NCBI lineage: Eukaryota > Metazoa > Arthropoda > Arachnida > Araneae > Uloboridae > Uloborus > Uloborus diversus. The sequence continues at coordinate 63,515,549 of NC_072733.1, forward strand.
CTTTTAGCCCTCTGTACAGCGTTGTTGAAAGCTGGGCTTCAGAGTCGGAGTCGTATAGTCGTAGTCGGACTGATTTTTGGGTGAAAAAGTCAGAGTCGGGAGTCAAAGGTTTTAGAAATCTAAGAGTCGGGGTTGGTCATTTCCCCTCCGAGATCGAAATGCTACGACTGCAGAGTCAGAGTCGAACTGATTTTAGCGCAAAGGACTCGAAGACTATAAGATTCACGGAGTCTATCATTTTCCCTCCGACTCGCAGCTGTGGTTGTAGTACTAAAATCCCGTTACAACGAATACCAGTACAACGAAATATTCGTTTCAACGCAATAAATTTTGAGTCCGAGTTTGTCATTCCATCGCTTGAATTCCATTATAACGAAATTCCCAATACAGCGAACATAATTTGAGGTCCATTAATGTTCGTTGTAACGGGATTTCACTGAAGTAGCAAAAGAAAAAGTTCTTTGAAATGCGCACTTTTTTCAACTTCTACTAATATGTAGTATCCATTTTTTCTTCCGGAAGTATGGACGTCATTTGCACTCATTTCAACTTAAAAGTAAGAATAACCCAAATGCTGGTAATTTAGTAACATGACAATCTATTTTTAGAACAGTAACATACATTAATATCCTATTCCTGCTCGAGCAACATTCCATTCAAGATTTGCTCTAAAATTAAAATGAAAATGTCCCCATAAAATGAACAGGTACGAAAACCCAGGGAAAAAAAAACTACAATACAAAATCCTTTCAACAAAATTGGGGAGTAATTATCTATACAGTTTTATCTCGTACACTGTCGAAAGATTTCACTGTCTTGGTGACATTACGCCCTGAAAAAGAAGCATGGTGAAAGGTGTGTCGAACATACAATTCTCAGAATGACAGCATCAAAATTCATCACTAGTGCTTATGAGCGATGTGAGAGGAATCAAAATGATTATGTTACAAGGAGGGCATTTATTTAATGTGAAGCCGTTGTAGCCATTAAATATTTTTATGCGCTCTGGCCATTATTTCCACCGTTTCCCCAAGGAAATGTCTTTTTTCCCGTACCTAGATACTGTGTAATGATTTGTCTATTATATTTTTAATACAGATAAAGAATATAATTACAATATGTTCCCAAAACTGTGGAGTTATAATTTCAAATCGTAATGTGCTCGCAGTTAGGAAAAAAGTATGCCATTAAGCTTCCGAAATGCATTTTCTAATGTTTGTCAGCGGTGTTTCTCATTTATTTATTTTTTGCTTTAAATCCGCAAATACATATGTAACTAACTTCACCAGAAATTAATATCTTTACCTCTAATATTACTACATCACATCAGTGATTCAACTTGTGGATTTCACGTTCATTACTTAGTTTGTATTGAAACATCCGATCTTCCTTGAAGTTATTTTGTCACCAATTTACATATTACTTAATTGCACCTTTGAAAAAAATGCAACCAATTTTCTTCTTATAATTACTGTTATTATTATTTACTTATTTATTTATTTATTATTATTATTTTTTGTGAGCAAATCATTTTGTCTTTGCACACAATAGTGCGTTTAAATAGTACGAAATTTGCTATGTCGTCTAAAAAAGATTTTAAAGTTTTTTCGAAAATTGAACCAAAGAAAAGAATGAAGTGGTTCCTGTCATAATCTGGATGATGATTAAGATTATTTTCACTACTGAATCGTTCGAGAGACTCATACTATAATTTCCTGAAAATAACGGATAAAGTACCGGCAGCAAAGTTGCCGTAAATATTACGTTTCCGTTAAATTATTTTCCGTGACTTAACAGAAGTTCCATTTCTCATTTCTCCGTTTAGTTCTGTTCTTCCATTTATAAATTTTCCATGATTTAACGAAAATTCCATTTCTCTTCTTTCCGTTGATCTATTTTTCCGTTTTTAAATTTTTCGTTCATCTATGTTTCCGTTTTTAAATTTTCTGTATCTTTACAGAACTTTCGGTTCTTGATTTTTCGTTGCGCTATTTTTTCGTTTCTCATTTTTACATATTTTACTGAAATTTCATTCTCGTTTTTCTATCCTATGTTTAAAATAATATATATTATAAAAATAGTTAACCATTCAAAATCTATTATTTTTTTAATTTGTATTTATTACTTAAATATATTTTAAGTGAAATTTTTGCTTGATAACTTACCTTTCAAGCATCTATCTTGAAATTTGCACCTTCAGATGAATAAAAATAATCGAAAAGTACCAGCAAGGAAATTAGTGGATTTGAATATAACACCAATTTTTGATGCTGATACTACTCGATATTTCCTTCCACATCTCCTCGTACATATTCTGGCATGGCATGGAAAAGCATACATGAAAAATAGAATATTTTTTTTTTGCAGAATGAGTCAAATAAAATACCATTAAAAACCGGTTGACTTTATCTTGGAATAATATACCTGATTGGAGAGTATACCAATTTACTGTGTTTAAAAGAAGAATCATTGACTACACGTGAAGAATTTTTGGCTCCAGATGATGTATACCTCCCCCCCCCCCCCCCGGTGATTTCCGCATTTTTCTCTCATTGGAATAGCAACATAGATTTTTAGTGCATAAGCATTATACTTAGGCTAAACATATCAATCAGTTCGTTTTACCCGAAATGTTTTAACAAGAAACTTGCAATAATCTCAAATAAGTTGTTGGATGAGATCCTAAGGAAATAAATTAAATAATTTATATTTTTTATTATAAATGAAATCCCGAATGGAGTAATGAATGTTTCCAGATTTCTAAGTAGTCAAGAAAACTTATTCTTGTCAAAATTGTAATTGTATTTTCAAAGATTAACAATCTGCTATTCCTTTTCGCAAAAAATATAACAGCAAGACATACTTTTATTTAGAGATTCAAAATGTTTACTTTCAATCTGTCAAAAAAAAAAAAACTGAGTGACTTTTTTCTGTCTTGCTCGCACACCACGATGATCTCCGGTTGATACGAAATGTTGGCATTTAACGTTTTAATGACTTTCAAGAATACAACGCGTTAGAGCAAAAACAGTAACTTTATAATAGTTCTATAAATTCTAAATCAGCTACCATCGGAATTCTATCAAATGCATATTAACAAGAAAAATACATTTGTATATTAACATGTACAAAGATATTCTACAATACTTACATGTGACCAGCGGTGCTAAGTTTAAGTGTCTCCATTGCGTCTGTACACAAGAAATCCAATAGCCTTTATTTTAAATGGATAACACGAGATTCTAAAACTATTCTCACCGCTAGAACACACAATATGACTAACGAACAGAATTGTTCGAAGTATTGAGCAAAATAATACACCGCAATAATATTCTAATACTGACTCAGTAAAACTCACATCAAATCACCAGGGCGATCAAAACACAGCTGCCTGTCTGAAAATGGCGCAAACATTTTTCCAAACTTACAAAGTCCAAAGGCGTAAAAACAATTTCGACATACGAGTATATTACTTTCCAGACATGAAATAGCAAGCTATCTATTTTGTCTTCGACATCTGAGTTGTTATTCTAAATAAGCTTTTAATTAAAAAATGTAACAGTGCGATTTAATAAGCACTATCAAAAAGCGATGTTTATCATAACTTGAAGGCTAATCAGGATACTAACAAAGTACAGCACAGCGGCAACCCTAGAAATGGAAAAATTCTGTTTTCGTTACTTCCTTTCGTGATATTTCTGTTTTTGGAAGGAAAAAATACGTTTTGAAGCATTACGGAAATATTCTGTTAAAATCAGTCAGAAAACTACCTGAACTTTCAGGTTTTTTTTAACAGTGAGGGATTGTGTTTCATTAGATATAAAATATATTATTTCTTAATTTATTTAACAAAAATAATTCAAGTACTAGATCAAATGAATCTTTAATGTATTTTCCCCACTAACATCTACTTTTTAAGCTCAAGTTGGCCACTTTTGCTGAAACTTGGTATTTTACTCTTCTACTATTCATTGAAATCAAGGATTTTTCTCAGGAAATGAATTACAGCAGCACTAAAATTGAACTTTGTGACCTTCACGTAACTTCAAGACTGGTCAAGGGAAATAGAATTCAAATAAAGTAGTGGTTTTTTTAAACGTCAAAAAATGCACGTGGAAATAATCAGAGCGTATAGGACCCTGGTTCTGGTTTCCTTGATAGTCTATCTTTGTCATCTTGGTGATAATACTGGGTCAGTACATTTATAGTCAGGTATATCCTGCACATCGGTTAATTTCTTTCATTCTTTCTTGTTTTTTTTTTTTTTTTTTGAATGTAGTAGTTTTAATTTTTCTTGGCACTATAGTTATCTTTAATCTTTTTGCTAACAATGTTTTTTTGAGAAAACATTTCCTGATAGTACTATAATAATGATTTAAAAGGCTGAGAAAAGCTAAATTATTTTTACTCAGATCTATCCTATTGGGTGATTTCCAACTGCTTGCGGTATTAATATGTCACAAGTGGTAGTGAATATTCTACGAGAAAAGATGTTCCCGTGGTACTGAAGTAGTAAGTTACTTTTAATCTGATAATTCATATGGGCACTTAAAATTATGCTTGCTGAAACTATATGTTCCAGTAATACTGAAAGGGTTACTAAAGAATTGTATCTTAAATTCGCTTCCCACCACTTGTTAAAACCGACATAAAACTTTGCTACTTTTCTTTCTACTATTTCAGTTTTATTCATATCTTTCAATAAATAGGCTACTGACCACTCTTTTTTTTAGAACATGAGGTACTAAACTTATCTATTACATTTTAAAATCATAAACGACTTCTCGCTTTTCTGCTCGACTGCTTCAGATAACACGAAATCCTTTTGAAACAATAAGATTGTAAAAATCTGATTTATTGGTTTGAAAACTTGAGAAAACTTTGAAAACTTTTGTAACATCAATCTTGCTTTTAGTTATTGTTTCACGGTGGCTTAAGCTGCTGCCACTTGTAAGAAAAAGTGACAAGGCAATCTATAGTCCCGATGAAAAGAATATTATAGACTTGGTCAATAGGACTGAGTGAAGACCTTGAGGGTAACGATGAAAGCTGCACACTTGCTCGTTGATGCATGATTTAATTACCACAATACGTATAAAATAAATTGCTTGCTTAGACCTTCTTTGTCACGTTGCAGTTGAGGACCACATCAATTTGAATAGATTCTCATACAAGTGACAGTACATTTTCTATGCTGGGATGGAAAAAGATGCAGTGAGATACATGCAGGGAGAGGGGGTAGGGAGTGGATGTTTCAGCTTGAAATCTGTTATAAGCTGCGAGGGGGAAGTGAGAAATAATGTGAAGTAAGTGGGAAATGATGAACGACGACACAATGAGAAAAAAAAAAAAAAAAAAAACATTAATAATTGAAACGTATACCGCTGTAGGCAGGTAAAGGGCAGTAACTGCATTTTTTTTTTTTTTTTTTTGCGTCTGTGCATTTTTGTCATCTATTGTACGTTAGCTTTTTTGTAAAAGCTTGCTTACTTGGTTTCCGCTGAAAAACAATGCGCGGAGGGGAAAGAAAAAAAAACATATTTCCCTATTGTTGGTATTGAAACCAAAACGCCTTTTTCAAATGTCTCGAAAATTCTTTTCAGCAGATACTGTCGTTTACCTGTCCCGGGCAGTAGTGAAACTGGACTTATCTGAGTTTAAAGTGACGTTCCGTGACTTCACGTGACGTGGTCCCTTATGTGACCGTCAAGCTCATTTTTAACTTGAACAATTAATGAAAACGTATTCAATTCGGTTGAACGTTCTGCGATAACACTCTGCGCAGTTTTACTAATTCCATCTAATAACAAAGTAAGATTTGGAAAGAGCGTGCGTCTCTGTCCGTAACCGTATGTAACTTCCGGACTGGCAGTGTCTACCTGGTCAATACTGGTACCATTAGATGTTGGACATCCAGAAAAACTGTTCCACCCTGTCTCCCCCTTCTGAACCTTAAGAGGCCGGAGATCCGTGGGCAAAAATACAAAAATCATCAATTGTCACCCGCCGCAGGCGGCATTGAACCCACCGCAGGGGGCGAGCGGAAGATAGCCAGCGGAGCGTGCAGGAGACGGAGACGCCAAGTATAAAATTAACTCAGCCTGGTATAAGATCTCACTAGCTCTTTGTAACCAATTGTTCTTTTTCAGTGTTTAATAATCAAAAAAAAAAAAAAAAAAAAAAAAAAAAACGAAAAATCTATTTTGCGTTGCTTGAGTAACTCTCAATTAATTTGCTGATCATTTTATAAAATTGTGTAAAAGGGGAAAATTGGTTCATAAATTCTGCTAAATGTTAGAATTGTTAAAATGTCTCCTGCAAAAGTAAAATGCCCGAGAAAAATTAAAACTGCCACTATAAAAAAATTCTAAACATTTATTCTTCTTCTGGCAACTTCGAATCTCAAAACTTACTGAAATTGAAGGGTTCCCTATGCTTTACTTCTAGTAGAAAAACACCTACTAATGCACACTAATTAATTTTCCTTACTTTTTGAGACTGTCCGGAAGCAGATTTCGTTAAATATTAGAATTAAAACAGATTTTTTTTATTGAATCCTAATTGTAAACTTTAAGTCTCAAAATTCTACAACTTTGCAAAAGAAGAGATCTTCTTTTTATGTCTCAAAATGTTATTTATTACTCCTTTGTAACAAGAACACGGTGTTATTTGAAATTTTTATGTCTTCGTAATTGATTTATTGTGCATGCTTTTGCTCATGTAGTTATTTTACTCAAGTCTCTTTTTATTTAAAGGAATTGTTTTTGTGTGTTGAAAAAATAAACTTCGATTAATATAAAATGAAGAAATAATTAATAACCTGAAGCTTTATAATGCACATTAATTTCGAAAAACACGTTCCCAAAATACATCAGGCAGAAATTTCTTTTGAAATGTTCTATTTTCTCTTAATGAGTGAATTTTAACTGAAGATCTGTTTCTAAACGCAGGCGAAACGCTTTCTGCTTCACTAATTTCTTACATTTGTAGCTGTTATTTGATTCTGTCCTAACAATTTAAAAAAAAAAAAAAGAATAAATAAAGCGGCTTTGTTCTGTCTTTAAAGCGCACGTAAAATGTCATTATCAAGCATTCCACGCTCTTTGCTGCTTCAGGCTACTAACGAGAAATCATAATACCAGTAATTGCATCAATAAATAATCTACATTTTTCATTGTTATTTTGAAAAAAAAAAAAAAAATGCGAAATTTAGTCGAAAACGATTATTTTCTTGTGGGTCAGCTTCATAGGAATTATAAGACAACATTTATTTTTATTTTATTATGATTATTAAAATTCGATTATTTAATATTTTCTCTCGTTTTTTTTTTTTTTTTTTTTGAATAACCGCAGGTTTTTTACGTCATAAATACTGGAGATGTATCTCAATTTGTGAGAAACAACATTTTGCAAAACGCATCTATATTTGTTTATTACTTGAATGACTAAATTAAAAAGATGATGAATTTTAAGTTCTCGACAAATGATTGGTATTTTTTCAGAAATATTTTCACAGGTTAAAATAAACAATAATAAAATGAATGAGTAAATAAATAAATGAAAAATTAAAAAAAAAAAATAATAAGAAGACATAGCTTCAACAAACTATTTTAGCGTCTAGATTTTACTCGCATTATCATCACTGTATGATAGTTAGCATGGATTATAGATCTTAAGGAGCTGGCACTGCCTATAAAAATAGATAAATAATGATGACTTACCCGCAGAGCGTAGTTGGAAGGCTGGAAAGGTAATGAATAATGAATTGGGTACATTAATAATAGGAAACATGAATTGGTTTAATGGATTTTGTTTATTACTTGATGGAATTAAAGAATGAGTTGGAGCGTTTACATAAGCGTCCGAAGAGGCGGACGATCCTATCCAGTCTCCCCGTTATTCCGAGGAGACAGAAGTTTGTTTCTTTTTGTCAGGGGGAGGTGGTGCCTTCTTCTGAGGGTGGGACAGAACTGAACATCCTCCGCCCCCGAAAGTCAGGAGTCAATCATTCAGGCAGAACTGATACCTGAGATATAGATCGAGTTATATCTCCTTTAGAAGTTCTCATTGCCACCACTCGTATTCGATTGTTAGGACCAGGGAAGACGCTTTGGACTCGGCCTACTGTCCAATTGAGAGGCGAGGAATTCTTTTCTCGGACAAGTACAAGATCACCTGGCTGAATGTCCCGATGCGGAGTTTTCCACCTCGGACGAGGTTGTAAGGTATTCAGGTACTCCTTGCACCAACGATCCCAAAAATGCTTCCGGACGTTTTGAATAAGAGTCCATCGGGATGAAATGGAGATCGTCTTGTGCGATGCATCGGGAGAGGGCAAATCGGTGAGTGGTTGTCCAATCAGAAAATGACCAGGAGTTAGAGCTTCAAGGTCGGATGGGTCGGATGATAGAGGAATGATTGGTCTGGAATTAATTATTGCTTCAATTTGAGTAAGAAGAGTTGATAGTTCTTCGAAGTTTAAAAGAACTGACTTGCATGATTTGTAAAGATGTTGCTTCGTTAATTTGATCGATGCTTCCCAAAGTCCCCCGAAGTTTGGGGAATAGGGTGGAATAAAATGCCATTTGATGAATTTTTGGCTGCAAAATGTACTGACGGGTTCGGACTTGCAAAGATTGAATAAGGATTTTAAATATTTTGCAGAACCTTTAAAGTTGGTGCCGTTGTCGGAGTGAATGTCGGATGGAATTCCTCGTCTTGCAAAAAAAACGACGAAGGGAAGCAATTAGAGCGTCAGTAGTTAAGTCTGACACGAGTTCAATATGAACGGCCTTTGTTGCCATGCAAACTATTAGGCAGATGTAAGACTTGATCTTGATTTTGGAGCGCTTCAAGTTAGGTTTTGTGAGGATGGGGCCAGCAAAATCGATTCCGACTTGTTGAAATGCTCGAGAAGGTAATATTCTCGAAAGTGGCAAGTCTCCCATTATCTGCCGATTCGCCTTGGATTTGAATTTGAAACAAGTCAGGCATTTTCTTGTTTCTTCTCTCACTACGGATCTTCCGTCAGGTATCCAAAATTTCTGACGGAGTACTGCCAGAAGCAATTGTGGGCCTGCATGCAAGTATGTAAGATGGTAATTCCGAACTATAAGTTTTGTAATTACGTGGTTCTTTGGCAGCAGCATCGGATGTTTTTGGTCGTAGGAGAGAGTCTGACTCTTGGACAGTCGGCCACCAACTCGCAAGATACCTCCTTGATCTAAGAACGCATTTAAAGAATTTAGTTTACTTGAGCGTGGGATTACTTTGTTACATTTTAAAAAGCTTATTTCATTGTGGAAAACACTTCCTTGAACAGTTCGTATTACAGTAAGAGTAGCGTGATGTAGTTCATCAGCAGATAGGAAACCTAAATGCTTTGAATTTGGATGTTTCAGGTTGAAAATAAATCGTTGAATCCATGCTGTTACTCGTATGAGTTTAGTGTATGAGGAATAATGGAGTATAAAATCAGGAATTTGTTGAACTTCAGCATGTGCGGTTATAGAGTTTTCGGGATCACATGGTTCATGGGTTACAGGTTGTTCTTTGTTCTCTGGTGAGGATGATTCTTCAGATAGCCAAGAGGGACCTGACCACCAAAGTTCATGATTTTGTAATTTTCTCGGTAATATACCACGTGAGGCACAGTCCGCAGGATTGTCTTCACTACATACATGCTTCCATGTAACGTCATCAGTTAGGTTTTGAATTTTCGCAATTCTATTTTTGACGAAACTATCAAGTTTTGCACTAGGATTTTTCAACCAGCTTAGAACAATTTTAGAGTCGGTATATAAGAATCTTTTTGAAATTGAGATATTCAAAGCTGAACAAACCGCCCGATAAAGGTTGGACAGTAGGACGGCAGCGCAAAGTTCCAATCGTGGTATAGTCACTGGTTTCACAGGAGCAACTTTAGCTTTTGAAGTAATTAGGTTGGTCTTTATTTCTCCTGTTGGTCTAATTACTTTGGTATAGATCACTGCAGAATATGCCTTTCCAGAGGCATCACAGAATCCATGCATCTCAATAATTAAGTGTGAAGAGCTATAACAACTGATATATCTGGGAATCGTTATGTCATTTAAAATGTAACACTCTTCCCTGAATTTGTTCCAAACATTTAGCACATTGACTGGAATGGGATCGTCCCAAGAAAGTTTATCCTTCCAAAGTTGCTGGAGAAGAATTTTTAAAAGAATAGTGGAGGGAGATAAAAACTCTAAGGGGTCGAAAATATGTGCTATAGCCGAAAGTAGCTGACGTTTAGAAATAACCTCTAGATTTAAATTTACATTAATTTTAAAAGAATCAATTTTAGTTGTCCAAATGATTCCAAGAATTTTTAGAGAGTCATCGTGAATCATCACAGAATGAGAATTAGATTTTACATTATCGGGAAGATCATTAAGAATTTCAGGATAATTTGATGACCACTTTCTCAAAGTTAATCCACCACTCTGCATTAGGTTATTAATTTCAGAAATTATAGCCGAAGCTTCATTCTTAGAATTGGCTCCTGTCAATAAATCGTCAACATAGAAATCATTTAAAGTGATTTCAGAGGCTAATGGGTAATTCAGTTTTTCGTCATGCGCCAATTGTTTCAGTGTCCGAATTGCCAAAAAGCTGGCACTTGCGGTGCCATAGGAAACAGTTTTGAGTCTATAATCTTCTATAGGGTCATCAGGAGAAAATCTCCATAAAATGCGCTGATAATCTGAGTGTTCCTCTGACATATTGATTTGGCGCAACATTTTCTCAATGTCTGCAGAGAATGCGATTTTATGAGTTCGAAACTTAATTAAATGGCTAAATAAATCAGTTTGTAATTTAGGACCAATTAATAATTCATCATTTAACGAATTTCCAAGAGAAGATTTCGCAGAAGCGTCAAAAACAACGCGCAGTTTAGTTGAGATGCTGTTTTCTTTAAAAACCCCATGATGAGGTAAATAAAAACAATTTTCAAAAGTTAATGAGTCGGAAGGAATTTTCTCCATGTGATTTAATTCTAAATATTCCTTCATAAACGAAACGTATTGATTTTTAAACGATTCATTCTTATTCAACTTTTTCTCTAACCATTCAAAACGTTTTAAAGCCTGTGAGCGAGTGTCACCAAATGACGGATTAGATTTAAATGGTAGGTTTACTGAATATCTACCAGAAGAACTCCTAATTACTGTAGATTTATAAGTTTCTTCACAAATTTGATCTTCATTCGAAAGTAAATGATCATTTGGAATCGATTCAAGCTCACAAAATTTTTGAAATAATTCTCTCTCATCAAGCAATAAATTACAATTGGAAACATTGTCTTTCCTTTCAATTTGAGTGGAAACTCTACCTGTTAACAAAAACCCCAATTTTGAATTTATAGCTGAAGGCTCTCCCTTTGGTCCCATAATGACTCCATCTAGAATTAATTCCGCAAACAAGTCAGCCCCTATAAGAATTTCAACAGGCGCAGGTTTAAAAAACAACGGATCTGCCAAAGTAAGCCCTGAAATATGAGGCCAGTTAGCTACCGAAATTTCAAAATTAGGCAAATTTGACGTAACTTTATTTACTACTAATGCCTTAGTTGTAAAGATTTCTCCTGGAACATACGGAGTAAATGTTAACTCTGTTTCAAAAAGCGAAGTTTCCGCTTTCACGCCATTGATTCCGCTAATGCAATGCACCGATTTTGTCAAAGTCAGCCCTAGGCGATCACTGCACTCTCTAGAAATGAGAGAATTTTGACTACCTCCGTCCACCAAGACTCTGCAATCAACATAGGCTCCTGTTCTATTTTTAGCCTTCACAACGGTGGGGGATAAGAGTGTATATGTAGAAGAAGCTGTCCCCCCCCCCCCCAAGGCTAAACTCCCTTCTGGGTTTAGGGTACCCGCTAAAGCGGAGGTTGAAGGTCGTTCTGAATTTCCCTCTGCACTGGCGTGAGCAGTTGCGGAAGTGACTTGAAATGAATGCAAAACACTGTGGTGTTTTAATTTGCAGACCTTGCACCTAGCAGATAGAAAACAAGACTCCTTTGAGTGGTTTGGACGTAAACAATTTGAACATAGTTTATTTGATTTTACAAATTCCCATCTGGAATTTATCGGCAATTTTGTAAATTGAGGACACTGAAACAATTTATGCCCTTGCTTACAAAACACATTAAATTATTTCTTCCTTCGCAATAGCATTATTAATGACTGCTTTCTTGGCAGTGGGTTTATTCTCGCTCTTAGAATAATTATCAGTTTTTGAATTGTCTTTTAAGGCATGCAAACTTCTCGCTTGCCTTTCTAAGAATTTTACAAATAAGTCATAAGTTGGGAGAGTTTTATCATTTAGAGATAACTGCCAATTTTGGCGTAATGAATCATCGAGTTTTAATTCTAATATTTAAATCAAAATAATGTCGACGAATGAGTTGATTTCGAAACCAAGAGTTTTCAAATTTCTAATAGATTCATTGCATACATCTAATATTTCGTGCAATGATTTTGCAGTCACGACTTTGACTTTCTTTATATCAAAAACCTTTGAAATTAGACTGAATGCTAATTCACGTTTATTATCATATCTGTTTGTAAGTGTTTCCCAAGCTTGGGAGAAATTAGCATCAGAAATACTGAATCCCTTGATCAGCCTAGAAGCTTCACCTCTAACAGAAGCATGTAAATATTGCAATTTATGAATTTTGGATAACTCAAAATTATTAATAATAGATGTCGTAAATATTTCTTTAAACGACAACCATTCTTGAATGTTCCCATAAAATAATGGAAGATCGAATTTCGGTAAATTGATGTTTATTTGAGACTTGATTTCTTTAGGCTTCTCATGAGATTCATTGATTTTAGAAATTTGACGATTTATTGCTGAGCGAATAGTCAGAATTATATCTTTATGCTCTGCATAATCATCATAGAGTTCAGTGTCTGAGTCTACTTCAAAAAGAGCATTAAAACAATCATTTAACTCAATGTCAAGATTAAGAATTTCATCTTTAAGAACCTCTAATAGACATAAATCATCTAGCTCTTTTTTTATTTTAGTCTGAAATCTAGCAATTTCACGAATGATTAAATTAAATTTATTTTCCATTGGTTTTGCCTTGGGTGGCATTTTAGAAAATGAAAACTTTTGATACAGACTCAGAAAAATGAATTAAAAAGGCAGGCTCAGGGTATCGACGGACCAAAAAAAAATATGCATGATAGTTAGCATGGATTATATATAGATCTTAAGGTGCTGGCACTGCCTATAAAAATAGATAAATACTGATGACTTACCCGCAGAGCGTAGGTGGAATGCTGGAAAGGTAATGAATAATGAATGGGATACATTAATAATAGGAAACATGAATTGGTTTAATGGATTGGGTTTATTAACTGATAGAATTAAAGAATGAGTTGGAGCGTTTACATAAGCGTCCGAAGAGGCGGACGATCCTATCCAGTCTCCCCGTTATTCCGAGGAGACAGAAGTTTGTTTCTTTTTGTCAGGGGGAGGTGGTGCCCTCTTCCGAGGGTGGGACAGAACTGAACAATCACCAACGCGATCGGTAAACTCTCGAGGAATCTCGAAACAGATATGGTCTTAGTAATCGTTCGAAAATATGTGAAACTTGCCCTGCCAATGTTACGTAAATCGTCGAAAAGTTTGAATGCAATATTTGCATATGTAAAAATGACGTCATGTAATGAAGCAGATTCTTAACGACAAAACAAAACATAGACGGTGCTAGTATTAAGCAACCTTGGGGTGCCGTAGCGAGCTGTGTGGTATTTGCTTGTGCAGTGGAACCTGTGTAAGTTGAACACTTGTGATTCAGTACTTAAATGGTCAACTTACAGTTTTTGACATTTATTATATAGGACTAATTTTGTAATTGAAAAAAGCGATCAACTGAGACTAGAGTTCAATTTTGATAGTTTTTCTGTATAATGTAGTAAGCAATTTTAGTTTTACCGCCTTTAGAAAGATATATCTATTAACTTTGAGAATCCATGTAACAATAACAATAGAGAAAACGAAAGGAAAAAAAAAATATTGTATCACCTGTAAAAACAGCTAGAGTATCAAGATAAACGTGTGGCCAGTTTGCAAAAACGCCTTCGACTCATCCTGGGGGCGTAGGGATCAGCAGGTATTTCCCATGCTAGCTCAAAGCCCTGCCTTAAGAGCCTTCCCCTCCAAAGAATGTTGCCTTAGCTAGAAAAAACAACAATTTGGGAATCTCCGGCCAGAATAATAGCTGCGATTTAAACGTGTCGATCAGGATATCAGCTTTTCTTTCCACGCTTCATTTCTTCTGAATGGCGGATTTACTTCGCTTCATGGCAAAAATTAGGGGAGGTGGGAGCTCTTCCACTTTTTTTTTTTTTCTTGTAAAGTTAGCCAAGCACACACGCACACACACGCATCGAATGCTAGTCAAATCCCTTTTTAACGAAGTCTGTTACAGCGAAAATGTCGTTCTAGCTGAAAATGTTGTTACCCGCAAGTCAAATTATAGAAGACAGTGACGCAGCGAGGGGGGGGGGGGAGGGAGACCCCTCCTCCAGAACTATTGGTTTTAACATAAATGTACATTCTAATCAAGTAGTTTATGCTGATGAGAGAGCTGTTTTGATCCAAAAAACCCTTCAAAAAGTATTTTTGATCAAAAAATCCCCTTCAGAAGTTTTTTTGACACCCCCCCCCCTCCAGAAGATATTCTTGATTAAAAAAAAACTCTCCAGAATTTATTTTTCCTCCAAAAAAAATTCCCTCCAGAAGGTATTTTTTAATCCAAAAACCTCCTCCAGAAAGTATTTCTGGCTGCGCTAGTGATAGAGGAACAATGTCAACATTCGTAATATCCGTCTAACGAAACTTCGTTACAGCAAAAGGTCTCTTGGAGCTCGTTGAAACAGGATTAGACTTATTGATGTTTATTGAATAAATTGTGCAGGCAAGTAGAAAAAGAAACAACAGTGTTTAATTGCACAAAAATTGCAGGTTACTGCATATACGTATTTCGGGGTT
This sequence comes from Uloborus diversus, assembly GCF_026930045.1. Taxonomy (NCBI): domain Eukaryota; kingdom Metazoa; phylum Arthropoda; class Arachnida; order Araneae; family Uloboridae; genus Uloborus; species Uloborus diversus. The sequence continues at coordinate 63,530,582 of NC_072733.1, forward strand.
ACAAGGAACCCACTTTTCAATGCAAAATAAGTGATCTAATGGATAAAAACTTATTGATGCAGTAATTTGCAATTTTTGTGCAACTAAACGGTGTTATTTTTTATTTTACTTATTGATGGTTACTCTTTTATTATCAAAAAACTAAAAATATCTGCTTACAACAGAATTTCGTTTAATACGAAATTCTGTTGTAAGCAGATATTGATTTCAAGCACCAAAATCTACGTTTCGCTTAATTTTTTTAAAAATTTTGAATGATGTTTCTCGATCTAGAGAATTGAGATTTAAAGAGCGCGACGAGCACTTTTCTATTTAAAACCAAAATTAAATCACGTAAAAATCATTTATGCTTTTAACATCAAAATTGGACTATCGTTTTGTCAACCTTGCAGCAGAAGCAAGTGTGGGAATGTTTTATGTTCCCACACTTGTTTCACACACAAGGGAATATTATTCATTTTGTTATTCAATTATTTTTTTCTTAATTTGAAAATTCGAAACGAAGATAAAATGAGTTAATTATTTTTTATTACTATGATTTATGAATTGAGTCTAGTATTTGAAAATGCACCTTTTTCGTTTTTTTTTAAATATTTTATAAAATGTTTACTTTTAAATACAAAATTAAGAGCAGCCAAAATAAAAAAAAAGTGCATTAACACATTATTTATAAATTCTAAAATCTTTCCGATGAACCTCATATAAGCTTCTGTATTTTTGAATAAATACAAGACTTCTTTCAAATAATAATTCGTAATTGAGCTCCTGCCGATATTTGCACTTGGTTGTATTCCAGACATTCTTAGAGTTGTATGATCTTCCTTAATTTCCTTTTCAAAATCAAAGGAAATCATTTTTTCTCCTTTTGTTTTCATGAAAATAATCGCTACTTATTTCACGGTAACACGTATTTCGTAATCAACTTAGGAGTTTATTCTAACAATTTATAAAACTTACTGAAAGTTAGAAGCTACTTTTGTTTAATCCTTCCATAAATTTTAGCTTTATGCTATAAAATACTAAATTAAACGTTTGAAGTATTAATCTTTAATAAATGCTGTTTTGTAACCAGAATTTGAGTTTGGTTTGACTCATAGCAGTCTTTACACACTTATAAATTGGCTCATTAATATTTATAGTGACTGTGTTAAAACCAAGGACTCTGTGAGGTGGATCACCAACTCCCTGATTGCGCCTTCGACTAAACGAGTTTTATTAAAATCTTTGAAATAACAGTTTTAGTGCAATCATGGAATCAGAGCTATGAATGACGTGGAAACAATGAATTGAAGTGTTACTATACAGCGGTAAAATATACAAAATTAAACGATAGAACATATACTACCGCGATCTCTCTCACTTACTATTTTATTGCAGAAATAAATCATTTTTATACATCAATATGCAGTTTCATTATGCAGTGAATCACTTTTCCATTTTAAACTTCCTGCCAAGTTTCGTCATCAATAGTTCAAAGTTTAAACAAAATTTAGTGCAGTAATTATCCTGCAAAATTATGTATATTTCCTCTGCGAACATTACAAGACTTGATTAGGTAGCTTCCGAACATCGATCAAAAATCTATTGAACAATGACGAAAGATTTCATTAATGGACATTATGATTATCTTCCCGTTTTGCTAGTGACATATTCTTAATAAAGAATATGGATAGCTGAGCTCCATTGTTCCCCATGGGAAAAAACTATCCCGCTGCCTGCTTCCGCGACAAACCTAATAATTTCATAACACAATAAGCCCGGCAATTTATTCCGCGTCAACAGCACCCCGTTTCTGACAAACTCCTCCTCTGTGTTTTGGGGCGTACCGGGAGGGGGAGGTAAAAAAATCATTACTCCTAGCCCCCTGGACTCGTGCTGAGGTTTTTTTTTTTGCTGAAAAATCTTGCTGTCAATCGCAGTTTCCGTTTGCAGAGATCCGCTCGCCAGCCTTTGGCTCTCTTCTGAATTTTATCTGTGCTATGGAGTAACAAGGATTTTGATTAATTTATTAACGTTCATTAGTATTTGAGATTAGGCGCTTTAACTAATATTTTTAATTTTATCTCTCTCTTTTTTTTATCCATGTGCAACGAAAACACATACACTAATAAATAAATAAATAAAAATAGAAGAACGATTGTTTTTAAAGGTAAAAATACACATATTAAAATAATAACAAAAACGAAACGATGTTGCGCCATCCATTGGTTATCGATTAAATTCTATGCTACGGAGTAACAAATATTCTCACAATGTATTAAGGTTCAGTAGTATCTGATACAGAGCATTGAAGTATCATGTGTGTTTGTGTGTGTGGGTTTTTTACTTCTTTTTTTGCTTCGCTCGCAACGAAAACGTAAGAAAAGAAATAAATTGATATAAATAAGAAGAATGATTTCTTTAATAATAAAAATAAATACACAAAAAATAATGAAATGTTTATTTTTTAAATAAACAAACATTTACAAATTGTCAATTTAATGTTCAACTAAGGCACAAATGATTTAAAACAACATTTGAGAAGTAGTGAAACGTGTCGTTTTAAAACTGCAAGTATTTAAATTTTAGCTGAATCTTCGTTCAAAAGAATCCCGATTTTCTAAAAAATTTTTATTCTTACTGTTATTATACCATTGTCTTTTTTAAGTAAAAAAAATAATCTAAATCCTAATACTATAAAACCAGAATGTTCCCGATTTATTACCCTCTTATAATAAAACTGCTTAACACTCATCATAAAATAACATTTCAGTCTTGTCATTTTTTCAGCTATCGACATTCCCCCCTCCCCTTTTTCGATTAGATTCCGATCAGAAAGCTCTTTATAGTACTCATATTACCGACAAAGAAACACCGATTATTCTTTGATAACTACATTGCTCACTAGTTACTTTTTATGTCCATTGGTTATGAGCGATATATTAACACATTTTCTGGATTTCTTATCTATCAAAAGAATATTCCTTCTTCCTCAAGTTATTTGTCCTGATAGCTACTGCTGCTCTACTTTTCAGTACCATAGCTCACCATTGTCCCAAGAGACGGCTTACAAAGCACTCTTGTCAAAGCGATCGATGTTGTCTTGTCTGCCAAACTGTATTTTGTCATGAAAAAAGTTGCTTTGAAAGGAACAGAACACTGAAGTTTAGCTTAATAAAAGGCATAGTCCCTCCCATTTTATCACCTTTATACAAGGCAATTTATGGCAGAAAAAAACCAAACAGATCAGTCACAATACCACTTATTGACGGAGTTGCAATGCGGGTATTGTAATTTTAGTCATTGATGCATAAAAAATGCATTAGAAATTTCTTGTTATTTATTTTTCTTTATGTTTTATTTATGTCTTAGCAAATAAGACAGGAAAAGTAAAGGTGGGTTGTATTTTGATAAACATTTAAAAACATAGTCATACAATCATTGCTGTATTTGAAAAAAGTAGCAGAAAATATACTGTACATAAACTAAAAAACCCTCCTTGCCGTTTTTTATCTTTGCGTTTTTCGCATATGAGACAGTGAGAAGCAAAGGGATGTAAGTGGCAAAATTAAAATTTTGGTGATAACCAGTACAAATGGTAGGTGGACATCTCCTCTGTCTTGGGGCAAGAAATATTACTAGTAGCCCTAGTGCATGCAGCTGTACAACATGATTGGGCAGTGTGGCATGATCGCTAAGGCACCGGACTCGTGACCGGAGGGTCCCGGGTTCGGTCCTAGACAGTAGAAAATCCACCGCTTTCATTAATGGTGACTGGACCAGGGATTGCTCGGTTTCTGGTCTGTGTCAAAAAATCAGAGCTGTCTTCAGGGTCCCATCCAGCTGGTTAAACCACAAATAGTGATAGGTACTAGGGACCGAGTGAAAAGTGTACAACATGACTTTGATTTTTTTTTTTTTAAATGAAAACCTACCTAGGATCTGAACTTTAAACGCGATTTACTCGAAACTTTAAATAGTCCTCTTACATCCCTTTGCTTCCCACTGCCTCATGTAGATCATATCAAAAAACATTTTAAGCGAGACAAACACCAAAAACAGTATGCTTTAAGTATTTTTTAACATTTAATGAGAAATAGTTACTTTAAAGAAATAATTGAGTGAGCAATTCTGAAATGACAGAAAATACATTTGACGTATTATACAAAAATCATTAATTTCACTGGAGCGGTGGGAATATATTTAAGTGCGTGGATTGCGAACGGAAAAAAGTCTTTAAGCAAATGTATGACGCTATGAAATCAGATAACACCTAGGGCTGTTTAACGAGATGAGATGACTGTAGTCTGAAAATCAGTGGTTCGTCCAACTCCCCTCCCCCCCCCCATTTTTTTTCCTTATCTTACTCCTGAAAAAGAAATTCGTCTCCGATAACAATAAAAAAAAAATTCTTTCTATTTCGCACATGTATTTGCAACGTACTGCCACAATGAATTTAGATATGCATAAAGGCATCCATCATAGTACCTTATGAATAACCTCCTGCTAAAGATTAAATTGCAAATCACGTGAGATGATGCAAAAGAAAAAAAAAGTAAATAAAAACGCCCCGAATGCAGAATAGGGATTTCCCCTTTATCGTGGGAGAACAGAATACACCAACTTTGAAAGAACGAGAGAGTAAAAAAAAAAAAAAAACGAAATCTTTTCTTCAGCTTTTGCATTCGGAGTCTTAAGGTTCATTAATTTCCCCATCAAAAACTGTATCACTTAAAATAAATCATCAAAGAAGGTGTATTCAATTATCAAGATCCCTCTTTCTTTCTCACAAATTTTATAATGTTTTCTGTAGAAGCTATGTTCCAGAAAGCAAACAACTACAGCACAGTTATCCGTTATATGTTGCGCTGTTGATAAGTCTGCAATATTTGCTAGTATTTGTTCTTATTCATCAATTTTTCTGGTCCTATTCTTAAAAATTTGCAATTTAATTTTCTTGACGCTTTTTTTTTTTTTTTTTTGAAAGATAGAAGACAAAAAAATTATCTCTTTGAATCTTTATTCAATGAAGTTAACAAGCAGTTTTCAGTTGATATTACTGACGTTTTTTTATTTTTATTTTTATTCCTTTTGCTACATGCATGAGTTAATACTACCCTTCTAAATAAAAGGTTGAACTTGTTGAATCAAAGAATTTTTTTCATGAATTTTTTTTAAGTGAAAGGTTTTCTTGATTTTGAAATTGAACTCTATTGACAAACGGATAATAAACGGATCTGCTGAATCACAAAAAAACCCACTCCTGTAAAACATCATCAACTCATATTCACATTCTTGTCTACGAAGTTATAAAAATCGGATACTTTCTAGTATCTACGTTCATCATTTGTAACACAGTCAAAACTCATTAAACTGTCTATTGAAAACAAGCTAAAAAGTTTGGTACACTGTTCTAAATTTAATTTATGTTCAACATTTGCTTCGCTCTATTTCAAAGTTTTTGATTAAAATGATTAGAAACAATTCGCTTCCACTTCTCAAATGCTTTAAATTGCGAGACACTAAATTTCAGCAAAATCAGATTTTAATGGGTTAAAAAATATAGTTTTTTTTCCCTTTAAACAAAAGCTGTCATAGATCATTAATTTGATTTTAAATGTGCAAATCGATTCAATAAACGAATAGTTGAAAGTATTTGGAAGATTCTGAAGAAGGTGTTGCACCTTACTTGTCAAACGAGATCTTTATATTTTTTTTTACTTCCTCCAACAAATGGACGGGTTGGAATGATAGTGGCGTAAGTCAAAAAATTTCAAATTGAGCAAAATATAGATTCTGGTTTCTCTTTATTACCTCTATTTAGGGTACCAAATGCGCATGAAACTAGAAGCGTATAAAAAGTATGCACTAACCGAAGCACCTGTTCCGGTGAGAATGGCTGTGGAATGGCTTTCTTTCACTAAAACCATCGTAAATTAAATAATACATAGTAGGAGGGAAAGTCATTTTAAGTTACTTTAATACAAGTGACAAGTAACTTTTCATAAAGGTTGATTCATAATAAAGGAAAAAAATTACCTTTGTCTAAGTTCAAATTCTTCTCTTAAAATTAAAGTTTTCTTAATGCCTTTTTTTTCTGTTTTTTTTTTTTTTTTCTGCGTAACGTAATTCTTATAAACCACGCCACGGCAATGATCAAGTGTAAGAATGTTTAAGACAAGAAATAAGATAGCATCTAATTTGTTGAAACTAAAAGCTGCATTTTGAGTTCTTATTTAAATATTTTACCTTATTCCTCTGCAATCCGATGAAGCTTTGCAATTAACCTTAACAAAAAATGATCGAACTCACTTTTTTTTTCTCTTCTGAATTTCACTTAAATAATAATAAAATAAAAGTTTTATATAAGTAAGAATGTCTAAGACAAGAAAGAAGATATCATCTAATTGTAGAAACTAAAGCTCCGTTTAGAGTTCCTATTTAAATATTTCGTCTTATTCCTCTACAATCTGATGAAGCTTTGCAATTGAAACCTTAACAGCAAATGATCATTTTGAATTGACCTAAATAATTATAAAATAAACGTTTTCTATTAGTGAGAAGGTCTAAGAAAAGAAAGAAGATATCATCTAATTTGTAGAAACTAAAGCTCCGTTTTGAGTTTCTATTTAAATATTCTGTCTTGCCCCTCTACCAATCCGATGCAGCTTTGCAATCGAAAGGCACGTTTCCGATGTCCTAATTGCAGTTGCTGGCCAAACGCAATTTGCGTTATTGTTATTAAGAGTAGCACTTCATATACGAGATTAAATTTAATGAGACGAATGGACGTGGGGACAGTTGCGAAGAGCTTACATGGAGAAACTATTCCTCCTGGATCCGAACCTAAATTAATCTGAGAAACAAATTTGGCTGATCTGATAATTTGTCATCGTCGCTTAGCATCACTATGAAATTATATTTAATGTTATTTCCTTTCTACGTGCACTTTATTAAGAGGATTCAAGTTATTCTGAGGATTATTAATGCATTCTATCATCGCTGAAGACAATTATTTTATCCGATGTAGACTTATTTGTGACGCTTTAATTCATTTTAATCTCACGACAGTTTCGTTTACGTTATTTGTTGCTTCTGAATCTGAAATGAGCCGGAACATCTGAGAGAAAAATTGCGGTGTTACCATTCGAAAGATACGATAGATAATCGACCATGTGGGTATTTATTCATTGAATTTATTCGCTCCTTAGTTTTCTTTAGCATTACGATGGGGACGAAATGATTATTTCGATTCGATTGCATAGCGGTCAAAGTGATGTGGTAAATATGAAGTGCTTAAACGTAGATTATTATTAATATTCATGCTGAGTTTATTGGGGCACTCGAAATACTCTTCGCTTCCTAGTAATGAACGCTCAAATGATGCAGTTTAGTTTATTTTGTACTGCTTTGGTTTACTCTGTGAAAAACCTCCCTGACTCATTCATTGCTTTTGTTTTATTTTCAAATCTAAATGTGCTTTTGATTCGTATCAACTTTTGTCAGATCGTTATGAAGAGGAAATTTACGATTTTATGTTATGACAATTAATATCATATTAAAGTCATAAATGACCTATAATTGGTGCAAACCTAACCTGGCAGCGTTGTGAAGGCTACGCAGATCATAATCACAGCATTACGGCTGCCAGGTTAGGTTTGTCCTATAGCTTCCTCGAATAGTAAGAACTGCTGCTCATGTCCATTGAACTTCAGGTTATTTTCTTTGGAACTGCCAGTCCGATACTTTGTGTCTGTGTGTAATTGTATGCGTAAAAAAATCTACTTATACTTAAATTTACTATTTCGAGAATTCTATTTAAAAAAAAAAAAAAATTGTGAAGTTATTGTTAAAACATATGTAATTTCTTTTTGTGCGATTTAAACTCAGATACAGCTAGGATTTTTTTTCAAACTATTTGATGCTTCATGAAATACACCACCAGCTCAGTCAATTCCAGCCGAGGACTGTAGTTTCGAGCTTATTAGCACTCATCAGCCCGGCATAGGAGTGACTGAGCCGAAGGTGGAAAACCTCTTAAGGAAGCCAAGAGAGCCAGACAAACTGGTAGCTAATACAGAATTAGCTCTAACCAGACGAGTGACCGAAGCAATGGTTCGGTTCAACTCGAATATTGAAGGGAAGGCTCACTGAATATTTGATGCTTCATATATCGGGGAAAAAAAAAAAAAAAGATAGAGAGAAAGAGAAACTACGTTATTACAGTTACGATAGTGCATAGATCATGTTCTGAAATGCTTCTTGTTAGTTAATAAAATCTGTAATCAGTATGCAGCTAAAATTTTACGATTCAAGACATTATCACTTTTGGCAAAAATCCCTCAAATAGAATTGCAAGCAGTTGATACAGTGTTACATAATTGATCCCCCAAACAAAAACAACCAGTAATCTAATATTAAAAAAAAAAAAAAATACCGATTTGTGTCAACATGGAACACCTCTGTGAATTAATACTTCATGAACTTACTTTTCTAGTTTAGTCTCACTTCTCCCTTGCTTTTCCACGATATAAGTCCACCCATGCTACTCGAGCTAAGGTGTGGGGCGTAACAAAAGAAAGTATATATAGTGACCCGGCCTAAAATCTTGAACTTTGCCCTTGAAAGAGGGGGGAAAATAAGAGGCATAAGCAATAAGCAGCGCTTCATTAACCATAAATACTACCCCACACCCAAGAAAAAATGTATTAGCAAAAGCAGAATTACCAAAAAGAGATTACCGAAAATCACGTCTTTCGCAAGGCGAGATAAGTACCGTAAGGGAAAGGTTATTTGTATTAGTTGATCTATCAGAAGTCTAAACAGTCTTGATAGTTGTTTAGACGTGCTTTCAACATTCTGTTTATATGGATTAGATTTCAAATTCTTTCCACCTTTCTTTCCCCAACGAAGCGAGTTTCTACTAACGTGTTTGCTTTGCTCTAGAAACACACTTCCGAGGACAAAAGGATCAAATTTAGTACCAACCTTTTGCTAAATGCCGCAGTTAAATGACTATTGTATTTCGTGGCAGCGTCGGTAAGCAATCTAATTAGTTTTAAAAGGTAGCTAGAAGAAGGAAAAAAAAAAAATGCCAACAGTCGGTTAGTAGTTTCCCGCACTTTTAAAGTACTTCAAATATATTGTAGCTCTACACACCAACGCCCGATACACTTTTTTCTCTTTTATCTTGCTTTTCATTACTTAAACGTTAAATATATGTAAGAGAAAATAATGAATATTATTAAATTTACTACCAGCTTTCGAAAATTTAAGAGAAACGTTAAATAGATGGTTGACGAGTTAGGGAAATGTAGCATTATCGGGATAAATAGCTTATTTAAACATGTTGCAATTACATCCATATATTTTTTGCTATTGTAAAACATGAGGGTATCTATAATTATAATGAGCAAAGGTTTTGTATAGCAAGTTGACTGATTAACTGAACTACACTCGTGCGGCATAGTGAATCTCGCCGAATGTCTTAAAATAGTAATGGTTTAAACGGTCAGCTTTGATTGGCTTTGTACTTATTTAGTAATAGTCACTCTAAAATAGGACATGATCTAGCCAGCTAGTTCATACTGTCGAAATTGACTTTAACATTCTTCAAAAACTTTTTGATAAAGCATTTTCTTCCTTGCTGAAAAAAAAAAAAAAAAAAAAAGCAAACATCTAGTTTTTTTATATTACACAGTAACAGCATTTCCATCCTTTATTTTAATTTTGTCTTGATTTCAACGGTAATTAATTTATTAATGTTGGGGTATCTGTAATGATCGCTGATTTTCACATTTATTACCGTTCACTCAAAATGTAAGTGCTGTAGACAGGAATTTGATTAATGCTTATACGATGCTTAATACTATACAGTGTAGTCGAATCATTATTTTTTACTAACGTTCCTTTACGACATATCTTCAAAAAATTTCAGCGTAAAAATGGAATCACCATTAATTATTATAAATATAAGTCCAAATATGGTTTTCTTTCTTTATTTTTTTTTTTAACTCGATATGCTTCAATGAAATGTATAACGGATGCATATATTTAGATGATGTTTTACCGTCAAATTTTAGATAACATTGATCTTTCTGGCACCCTTTCGAAGAATTCATCACTTTTGATGCTTTTGTCGAACTCACAAACGGGAACAAAAACTTTAAATATTTAAATCCTGATCGATCGATTAATTTTTTGTCTTTGCTCGATGCTCAAAGTGCATTAGGGCCAGCGAAATGACGTATGTCATTATTTCAGTTTTTGAATAAACGACAGTAGAAACTCATTATCGACTTTGTGAAAACAACTCTGGGATTCATTTCGAAGCCTGGATAACAAAAGATAACGATTCAGTGAAGTATTATCGACTTATCCATTAACGATCGTCTCCCCACACGCTTGGATTCATTATTCCCTTCTTATGCACAAGGAACAGTAAATAGATAGTCATCTACAAGAAGAGGAGTAACTTATCGCGCTTTTTACATTTTCCAAGTCGAAATACTTAACCCGTAGTGCACATTATTTGAGCTCGAAAAATAATGGGAGCTCTTTGGTTTGAGTATAAATCTTACAGTGCGAGTAGTTTATTTCTTAAAAATCAGCATTTTTTGATAATGTATGAATTCGCTGCATGAAAAGCGAGACTTAAGTTCAGTTTAATCAATCATGGCAATCATTTTCTATATGGGCAGGTTTAAATGAAAATGGCGTAAGTCAAAATGTTTTACGATTTGAATTGATTCGTCTTAGGTACATCTATTAAGTGTACCCAATTGCTCAGGAAACTAAAAGCGCATGGAAATTGTCCGCTAACCGAAATTCCTTTTCAGGTGAGAATGGCAATGGTTTACCTGTAAGTCAGTTCCATTGCTACTGATTGAACCAAAAAAACGGTGTCAAAATTGAAAATTTGGAGATGATCAGTACAAATGGTAGGTGAACCTCTCCTCTGTTTCCAGTCAAGAGATGGTACCAGTAGCACTGGTAGGTGCTTCTATACAACAGGATTTAGAAAAACTTTTCAATGAAAGTTTACCTAAGAACGGAACAAAAACGTTTTACTCAAAATTTGAGAATGTCCACTTACATCCCTTTGCTTTTCAATTCCTTATATGTTGACAAATAGTTCTTGATATTAAAACTCACGCAGTCCTGATTTTTTTTTTTTTTTTTTTTTTTTTGTAGATGTTTTGTAGAGATTGATGCAGTATTTTCGCTTTGAACAAGGTCCCCCCCCCCCAATAAAATAATAACAACATAACATGCATGAGTTTCTTTTTTTATGAACGTTTCTACTAAAACTACAATATTATATATATATATATATATATATATATATATATATATATATATATATATATATATTATATATATATTTTATTCTTTAAAATGATGGAATATGATAAGAAAAATAATCGATTTTTCGGATGCATTCTATTTTATTGCTTTCTGAATTTTTTGTAACAATTATTTTAATCCCTGAAAGTTCTCTTTTATTTAACATGAAGAATATTTCTTTAGAATTCTAAACTTTATAATATTTCATGATGTTTTTTGTGTCAGCAGCTTTTACCATGAAAGCGGGTTTTCTATTCTCTGTTAAAGTCTTTAAAGTGTATTACATTTTCATACGAACTTTGACTCGGCGCCGTATTTTTACCGCGTTTATCTCGAAGGATAAAATTTCAACGAAATTTTTCTTGAAAGCAGCTTGGACTTATTGTTAGAATTTTTAACTTTAATGCAATTTCTTTCATGACCTTAGATGAAGCGTAGCCGTTTGTAATTGATATTTTAAAATGATTTTTCATTTTCAAAGTTATTTATTCAATAACTGGTGAAGTGTCTTAGTCCTCCAGAAGAATTGGACTATATTATTCGAACGTTTTTAATATAAGCATATATGGCTTTATACGCCACATTACAAATAAAATCATGTGAATTTATGTCCGGTACTGTTTCAGTTATATTTATAATAATAGGTAATACAAAAATCATTGGAAAGTTTCCGAGTTCAATTTGCTAAATTTTCTCTCTAATAATATTAAAATATGCAAGTTAATAAATCTGCTTCTTCTTCCGTTTCAAAATACAGAAATTTTCATGAAAAAAGAAGCTACCTTTGTCTAAATAATCATTACAACACTGACATAATAAGGCTCAACAGATGCAGTTACATCTAAAGTTAATGTTATCCCCCGATTCTTTATAGGTTTGGGCAGAGTAGTGTAACAATATATTTCAATTGTTTCCACTGAAACTATGCAAGAAATTGTCCTAAGAATAAACTTGGGTGGTCAAAGAAAAGCTCTATTTCGGAGACATGCTTCAGTGCCCCGTTCGGAACTTGAGTTAGCATTCACCACATGTGGTAAAAGCCTCCTCCTGGGCATTTTCGCGGGTGGCGTTAGGGCTGGTTTTGGCCTTTGTTTGTCAGATTAGAGCCTTTATGTTCATACTGGGACAAGCTTGTTTCGACTTCACCGCTTTGAAAGAGTTGTCCTTTCAAGAATGGTCAAGTCTTTTGCCATCTATTATTATCTATGCCATCCTATTATCCTATGCCCCTATCGCTATTTCTAAGTTAGGAAATTAAATAGTTTTTTTTTTCTTTTTCTGTGTGTTATCTTTACCAAGGGTTTTCAAAATACGGCCCGCGAACAGACTGGGAAGCTTACTAGTTGGGGGGAAAAATAAATAAATAAATATATATATATATATATATATATATATACAGGGGCGGCATTTCACCATTTCATTTGGGGGGTCGAGTTTCTTAAATATGTATAACCCCAAAGCGAAACCAAACACACATTAGCTAACAAGAAGTTGTCATAAAATCGGTTTAGTATGAATAAAATTAGTGTTTAGAAACAATTAAAATTTTGATTCATTGACTAAAAAGTTATCATACAAAACATCTCGCTACTAAAGTTTTTATACCTTTTGGAAAAAATATAATGCATGATTTTTGGAATTCGGAAGAGCAGGGAATCATGTTACTAATCTATCACTGCCCAATGTCGTGCTGTTTTGCCAGTTTAGTCAAATGGAAAAGGTTTTTTTTCCCCCTTTGTGCTTCGAAAATATTTCTCTAACCTCCTGAAACATAAAAAAAATCTTTCTCTTCTAGCTGAGCTGATTGTAATAGTTAAAAAATAATTGAAGTAACACAAAGTTATGTATGAAAACACTTTTTATATCTTGCTCTTCAAAATCACCCAGGCTACTTCAAAAACTGTAAGGGGCTTTAACTTTTCATCATTGAATAATCTAGTCATGTCGGCGCTCTCAGCTTCAATCAGATATCATCTGCCTCCAGCTCTGTTATTCACTATTCCAAACTTATGAGTTCATAACAAGGACGAATCTCTGGATGTGAAAACTATTCTGTCGGTATATTGCTTGTAATTTTTCTTGCCTCATGCTAAAAATTTTACTCACAGTTAAACATTTTATTTTTTGTTTTCAAAATCCAATCCAAATAACCATAATCCCAGCCAACCATAATGAAAAATAATTATCATCAAATCTTGTGTTATTTTCATTCGAAACTGAATCTATTACTTCATACAAAATATTCAAAATTCAATGTTTGACTTCACATCATCATGTGGATTTTTGTCTTTTTTTTTTTTTTTTTTTTGCGCCTCTTTAAAATTGGCTCGAAGGAAGAATTTTTTTGAAAAATTTCACGATTGATTGAACTATACATCTATAAAAAATCTATTTTCAGCTTTAATTGTAGATTGAACTGTGGTAGTATGGTGCACAGATCAATTGTAGATTGAACTGTAGTTTGGATAGTCGAGTAGCGGATTGAAGATATAGATTTTAATAGAGTAAAGCATTTTTCAAAAACTTTTTTCCGATGCAAACAAATTATATAAAAATTCAAACGAAGTCATACATGCTAAAGGGCATGAGCTTTTTCACCATTGAAAGAATCGTTTTGCAATAATTCTTCCAGTCAACAAATCACTGCTTTGAAGTTATAGAGAAATGTTTTATCGTTTTAACTCATGAAAATTATCTTGCGTCACTCCGCAATTGCATAATTATAGAGCCCCATAAAAGGTATTTGGTTGATATGTGTTTTTTATTCAATAATCACATACATTTTTAAGAAGTTTCTATGAAAGCATTACAATGTATTGAGCAGCTGAAACGTGTTTCTAGCAAAAGAAAGCGATGAACACTCATCGAATAAATATACACTTAAAAATGAGCGTAAAAGTGAATGCAAAATATCAAGGAATTTTCATGTGAAAACCATGCTGCCACACCATTTTTCACGAGCCTCTCATTTTGAGCATACCATCGTTACACTGGGCACACAAGTGTGAAATATTTAGCCTATATGAGGCAATGTCTTCTTTAGTTAAAATTAACCATGGTTCTCTATCAGTTTCTATGTTCTGAAAAAACCGAAAATACTTCATGAATTTCTAAGTCATCATCCAAATAACGAAAAACACTTTTTCTAGTCTGGGAATGTGTCGAGTTTCATCAAATAGTTGCTGAGAACCAGCGAGATTTCCTTTAATGAACATTGATTTCCGACTTACATAAAATGAATTCACCCATTTTCTATCATTCTGCTCAAAAAATTTGGGGGTGCGACCGCCCCCTCTTGACCCCCCTATTTGCCGCCCCTGTATATATATATATATATATATATATATATATATATATATATATATATATATATATATATATATATACCTTTTAAACATGTTTTAAGAAAAGTAAGTTCAACTACCTCAAAAACCCCATCTCGAAGCTTAGCTGAAAACAGGGGGGGGGGGGAGAAAAATAAAATCGTGGGTGTACGGGGGAGGGGAATAGCGCTAACTAGACCATCTAAACTGAATTGTTGATGGATTGATATGCATGAAATGTCATGCTCATGATGTCTTTCTTTAAATTCATGTTTCCGAAAATCATTTTTTTATGTTTATTTGCCGAATATTCCAATCATATTTTTTTTTCATTTATTTGATTTTGTTTTTTAATGACGTAAATTTGTATAATAAATCTTGCTTCTCATTTTGGTATCCCTTCCTAACAATAAAATCAAGGAGTTTAAGATCTGAAATCAATTCAGCAGTATAAAAAATAAATCTTTTATAATTTTCATTGCATTGATCATTTATTTTACATTCCTGGTTAATGCAATGACTTTTTATTTATTCATTTATTTACTTTTTTTAAAAAAATTTTTAAATAATGCAAAACTCTGCAGAACTATTATCTATCAAACAAAAACACAGTAACTGAATCCTATTAGAATTTTGAACGAATTTAGATGCCCACATTTTAATTTATAATTTAAATTTCAAAAGCGACGAAAAGAAGAATTTAATTAAAATCTCAGTGTACGAAAACTATTTTTTGCTATGTGTTTATATTAAAAGATCACTTTGTTATAAGTTCTGCTACGTACTGAGTCTTTAATTATCACAACTACAAATAATTAATTTTTTATGCAGTAATTAGTTAGTTTGTCCAAATCAAAAAAAAAAACTTTCTCATTTATAGCTCACTTCCCCATTAGTATATTATGATTTAAAAAAAAAAGAAAAAAGGCTGAAATTGAATAAGAGTTAATTAAAAATTACATCATGAGAGAACACAAAGATATAATAAAAATGAGTGAAAAAATGATAGCATTGTAACATTTTGCGACTTTTTCAAAGCAAAACTTTTTTGCGTTATCTTTTCCCCCCAAGCAGACACAAATGTAATAGTTTTATCGTCTAAAAAATAATTTTAGTGTATAACATTTTTAGAAACACATGTTAAAAATATATTCTTTTCTTAATAAAGCATTTTATCGGAACATATGAAATTCGACTATTAGTGATACGTGCATCCAGAGACATCGCTAAAAACGGTTTTAACGGCGCAAAAATTCTCCTTGCGATTTGAGTGAAAGATTATTTTGAAGGAGTGAAGATTTCGAAAACAAAACCAAGAATAAAAATAAATAAATAAAATTCACTTTCTAAAGATGAAATGAAAGATAGCAGGGATGTAAGAGATATGTACTATTTTTATTTTCAACATTTAAAATGTTTTTTTGAGCAATCACGATTGCTTATTGCTTTCATTTGACTGTTTTTGGTGTCCTATCATTTTATTTTTCCACCGCCACCCTCCGCTTTATCACCGTCCTCACAAAGCCGTTCCTATAGCGAAAGCTGTCTCCAGGTTGCTTCCATGTCCTACACACACGCGCATACATACACAACTACACACACACGCACACACACCACATGTACACACAAACACATACACACACGGATACATACAGACACCTACACATACACACACATACACACAACTACCCACACATTCATGCCTGCACACAGACACAAACACATATGGATATGCCTACACACACATACACATACCCCCCCCACACACACATTCATACACACAACTACCCACACACTTATACCAGCACACAGACACAAACACACATGCCTACACACATACACATATCCCCTACACACAAACACATATACCCCCACGCACAAACACACACTCATGATTGCGAAAAACATAATTTGAATTCAAGATACCAAAAATTCAAATTAATATAATGTTTTTTTTTTTTTCGAATTTTAAAAATATATGTGAATATTCAACTGTAATATATCTATTAAATAGGCTCAAATAAAAGTTTTGAGCGAAATCATTTCCCTTACAATTGATAAAATTATTTTTGGATTTCAAATAAACTTAATTAAGGCAGGTTCAAACAGAATTGCATATGTTTGTTTAGAAATATACTTTTATAATTTTCATTGCAAAGTGTTCAAGAAAACTACAACTATTTTTAAGTATTGTTTTTTGCCTATTAGAGTTCTGGTAATATGCATGATAATTATTATTGATTTCAAAATGGCTCAATAAATAGCAACTTATAACGTTACGAAAATATAAACTGACTAATAACGGCAACACATTTTCGTCCACACCAATTCCATCTTAACTGAACGTACTGCGTTTTCTACTCGACACGTTTAGTGAAATATTCTATGCTTCTTAACAGTTCCATTCTAGCAAAAGTTCTGAAAACGCAGCATTAGCAATTGAAATTTTTATATAAATCACGTCAAATTTACAGTCGTTTAAGTTATTCACTGTGCATAAACGAATGTGACAGCTTTCCATGCTTCAGCAGTTCATTGAAAAACGAAACACGTTTTTAAAAACGGGGGAAACAGAAAACAAAACACATTTGAATGAATTATAAGCATCCATTGTCGCGGGAGGAAGAGTCAATTCCCGGCAGAAAACCGGAGGAAAGAATATTTTTGCAGAAGCGTTGAAAATAAGATTTAATTACAGTTTAAAATCAATGTGTATGTATAAAAAAAATATCTATTTATATGTGTAATTAATGACAAAAGATTCCTAAAGCTAAAGAGGGAAGGGGGTAGGAAACGGAAGACATTTTCAATGAGCATTTCCCTGATTCTTTTTTTCTTTATCGTCTGCTAATTTAAAATCAATCTGGATGAACTTATTAAGAGCAAAATAAGATATTTGTTTTCTTTTGAATTCCATAGGTTCTTTTTATTTTCGTTCTTATTATTTCTGAAGCTATCTTGGTATTCTCTAGAACGGAATTTAATCTGAAGTGTCTTCGTTCAATCCTGGGATTTATTATACAGCTTACGAAGATTAATGCTTTATTGTTGTTCTTAATAACTGTCAAATGCGTATGCACTGCATTTAGAATGTTTTGTGACCACTTTTAACATCTTTTTAAATGTAATTTTGATTTAACATCATCATTCAGCGTTGGAAAGGTTCAAAATTAATATTTGGTTGAAAACTTATTCGTCAACTTCTTTTAACGAATATATTTTCTGTTCATTGTTTAGATGGATAATTTTTTTCTTTTTTTTTTTTTTCAATAAACCTTCGTGTGGTTGTGTAATTAAACAATTTTGTGCTTATTATTCATTTCATTAAAATGTTCGTAAAATGGCTCTTAAGGGATTAGTGTGAGAGATTTTAAAGAAATTATTTAACCAATGTGATTAACTTCTTTCGATGTCGTTTTCGGCCACTCACGTGAACGAAATCACTAATCGGATAGCAAATTTGTCACTTGACTTCGAGGTATACGAGAATCGGAATGAATGTCACAATCAGAAAGCAATTATTATTTACTTTTAACTATTAGCAGTTTATTAAATCATTATTTTTTAGAGTTAATTATCCACACAATGTAGAATGCACACATTGTAGAATTTCTTCATTGCAATTGATAATTTTAAATTGGCTCTGATGTCTCCGTCTAATTATCAGTGGCATACTTTCAGGTTTAGGGGCCCGTCGCATTGCAGTTTTGAGGCCCCCTCTGTTTATCACCAAACTGTATAATACATTTTTCATGTGCATTTTGAATCCCTTTTCTTGGCCCTACCCCTCGCTACTGTGACACTTGCGGCATGGTAAATCCGCCGCTGTTAATATTTTAATGCTTTAATTGCGAAAACGTGCTGTTTGATTGCCTGTTGTTGTACACGTGTCACCATTTAATGTTCAAATTGTTTTCCGCAAAGATGGATAATAATAATGGCATTTGATGAACAAATAAACCTTTGTTTACGCTAAAAAGTAACTTAACTGGGTAAAACAAGCTTTAAGCTTCTGTCCAGTGCCTTAACATTCATAGGCTCACATATTTTTGCTTTGAAAATAAGAATTCCTTATAACCCCAAAAAGCGTGTCTGCAATCATTTGCAACTTTGTGCTTTTTTACGTTGTTGTTGATTTATGTTTTTATCGTTTGATAGTTTATTCAAACCTCGAGTGCCTTTACATTCATAAGCTCATATATTTTAGCATTGAAAGTAAGGGTTCCTTATAACTTCAAAACACGTGTCTGCAATCAGTTGCAATTTTTTTGCTTTTTTTAGGTTGTTGATTTATTTTTATATCGTTTGATAGCTTATTCAAGCCAAGAGTACCTTTACATGCATTATTTTGCATTGAAAATAAGGGTTCCTTATAACCCCAAAACACGTGCCTGCAATCACTTGCAATTTTGTGCTTTTTTACATTGTTGATTTATTTTTCTATCGTTTGATAGTGTATTCAAGCCCCACTCACCCAAGCGTTTGATCTTGCTTCCCCAGAAGATTAGTTTTAGTTTTAAGAGTAGACTTTATTTTAGATAAGGTGGTTGTAGTTTATTCTTACGCAAGTGTCAGTTGACGTAACTCTTCTCCCACAATTCCTTAGTCACGACATATAATTCTTTAAATATGGCTCAGTTAATTCTTGTTTGTTAGATGTTGCACTTGGCTGACTTGGTTTTAACACATGATGGTGACTCATTATTTACCATGGACATGAATTAGGCGTAAAATGTCCTTTTGTTTCTTACTTATGCTAAGTCAAGGCTTTATGAATTTTTCAGGAGTCACTTTTGCAATTAATTTTTGTCTTTGTTCTATCAATTCTGCAGTCATGGCGTTTAATTGTTTGAACAGAGTAAAATATGTTCCAAGAATTGTTAACATCTAATTATTTATATTCTTTGAAATGCTGGTCTATATTTTTAGCGAACTTCTTTTCAGCGATCATACGATCAAACTATTTTTGTTATCCTTTTGCAAAAAAAAAAAAAAAAACTATGTTTCATCATTTAAGTACTAGCTATATTCGTGTTTTTTTTTGTGGTAAAGAAAAAACGTTGAATTCAACAAGCAGTCCCCTTGATTTATTTGAAAAATCTTGCCTGTTTCACCTTATTTGATACTAAATATAAGTGGAAAAAACAACTTTCTCAATTTCGAAAATTGATAATTTATACAGGAGTTAAAAAGTATGTAACATGCAGAATAATTTTCATGAACAAAAGCTCTGTTTTAGCAAGGCTTGCTTTAGATTAGATTGTTTTTAGAATTGTAAACATGACGAACTTTTCAAATTTCGGTTTTTAAAGAAAAGTGAATAATTTCTAGGGTTTTTCATTCTTCTCAGAAACAATTTCATAGGACTCTTCTTGTAAATTTTAGAGTTAATAAGATTTTGTAAAAAAATTATCCAAAGAAGATATCTTGAAAGTATACATTTCAGATGCAAACATCTATTTAAAGTACAATACTAATACCAACACATGATAAGAATATTATTGTATTTTGTAGTTCGTTTAAACAGAATAGCGAAAAAAGAAATTTTTTTTTCTCTCAACGATGAGGCATTACCCCTATTTTTAAACATAAGTTTGTCAAAAGATTTATTTCAAGCAAAATTTTCTTTGTATCAATTTTATTCTTTTATTTGTGTGACGTAAAATGTTCTCGGAATTGAACGATTTCGAAACTGGCACAAATAGTTGATCGTACTTGTTGACGTGCAGCAAGAAGACGGAAAAAATATTTATTTGGAAACTTTTTCAAAGTTTATTTTGTTCAGCTAACATTTCAAAATTTTGTCCAACTTGCATTAACTTATCAGATAAAATAATGTATATCGACTTCACAAGAAAAAAAAAAGTTTTTCAATTTTTTGAAAACCTTATTTTTACAATCCTTTCATCCTCGGCAAAAACCGAAACTTGAAACATAAATCGCACCCCGCAATCCTCCAAGCAGAAAACTCGGGGCACAGCCTTTTTATTACTATTATTGACGCAAAGAAGTTCGTAGGCGCCTTTGCTAAAAGCCATCTCTTTTATGAAATATAAAAAAAACACGACGATAAATAGAAATAATAGCGTGAATCTATTCTGTCAAAATCAGGGTTAAAACAAATCTTTCGTCTTGCCGATTATATCTGGAAAACCGGGCGTGTGATTTATAAACTAAAGCGTCTGCGAAACAGACGATACTCTATTCTACGCCAAATAATCGGTTTCGGATTATAAGGTGGCATTGCCGGCTTTCTTCCAATACTTGGAGAGGCTGGCTTGCACAAAAAGCGGATTCAATTGATATCTCTCCACTCCTGCCTCTTTAAATCAACCAGGAATTGAATTGAAGAGCGATAAAGAATTTCGACATTCTTGAATGCGTGATGAAATGGAGGATAAAAGCCCATCTCGATAGCTTTTTTTTTTCTCACGTTTGTGTGTTTAAATTTTTATTTCACTTTTTCTGTGTTATTATATTTAGGAGATTTCTATTGATTTTGATTTGAAGCGAGCTCGGAACAGTCTATTTTTCCCCCCATTCGAAGTCATTGTACTACTTTTTTTTATTATCTCAATCACAGAAATTTATTTTATTTTATTTTTTAAATTTTTCACATGTTTCAGGAAAACGTGAATGATTTATTGAATAAGATCCACCTAAATAACCTTTTGTAATATGAGCTGCATTGAAATCAATTTTTATAGAAATTTATGTAGAGTTAGTCCCCCTGTGATTTCGATTGTTTAAATATTGAAGTTTTATTTTGCTGCTATTTGTTTATCCAATAATGATGTTGTTTATCATTGGTTTCTTGATAACTTGAAGAAATATTTTACATAACAAATGGGAACATGCAGAAGTTTTTGTTTTACTTTTTTTTTTGTGAGGAGGGGGTATCAGTGAGCAATTTTTACTTGGCGGTAAGTCATGTAAATTGAACTTAGTATTTGTATCTCAAAAAATTTCTTTTTAATAGTGAAATTCAATACCCATAATTGCTATCACTTGGTAAAATATGTAGAAAAAAAAAGTCAGAATTTCAACTTCAAAGTTTTTTTTTTTTTGCAAGGATTGATTATTTATTAGTATTTTAAGGCAGAAATAGATACATAAATATCATTGAGATCAAATACATACACGTGTAAATAAAATAAGGTAAAAAAACAATTTGAAAAAAGAAAAAACATCCTATAGTGATAAATAAGTCTTTTTCATTCCAAAATCAAGCATCATCTATTGCATGTGGTAAGTTAACAACTGTTTTCCTACTTCCCAAGTAAACGTTTGCAAAATGTTCCGCAGTAGGAAAAATTGTTTAAAAAATGTTTATATTACGCGAATATTTGTAGCAAAATCATTTGCCCCCAAATTGACCGTAACTAACTTACAAGCTCAATCCTATTCATTAAACTTTTAGACAAAATCAAATGTAAATTAAGTGACACATACTGTAAAAGCTGATGCTATTCAAGCGTAATTAAGTAAAGCGGAACGAGCTGAAATACTCAGATCAGTCACCTATCAGAAAATTGTTACAAGCTTCTTGCAAATTTTTTCCTTACTTTTTTATGCAAAATATTTACAGCATCTAAACTTAAGAAGCAACAATGTTTAAGAAGTGGAGCTTAAGATTTTACTTTTCGTGTTGGTTAGGCTTAATGATGCGTTGAAGGCGAAGTTTTTTTTCTTCCTATTCTATGTTGGATTTACAAATTTCATAAACAAAAGCTCGACTACAATAGCGCTGAAAATTTAGGGCTATCCGTGTCGAATCAAGTTTGATAGATTACCTGCAAAAAAAGGTAATCCGGTTCTTCTTCATTGCCTGTGTTTTGGTTTTCTTTTTTTGATGCTTTATACCCTGTTCTTTGTCTCGGTAAACTGGGTTTCGATGAAAGGCTAGCATGATTTAACAACATAATGACTTGTTGCATCCCTTACGAATACCATTTTTTTAGGTTTAAAACTACTAAACGAAATGTGCCACCCACCAGTTTTATTTTTTAGATGCTTTCAAATAGGTTGTTGGTCATTTTTCAAACTGCTTGGAGGTGAAACAGGTGTCTGTAAATAATTGAGAAACTCTAAATAGTAATTAATATGTAATGTGTAATAAGTTCTGGGGCGCCCCTATGAGAGGTCACGGGAGGTCACTGTGGCCTCCCAAAAGTTTCCTTATTTGGCAATTTATGTCTGATGATTCAGCAAAATCATCATCATGCGGTAAAATTTGGGGTTCTATTCAGAGAAATTTGGAATTCTATGAGCAAAATGAAAGAATAATCGAGTATAAAACTAACATGGAAATGAAATTATAATTAAATAGGAAATTAAAATATTATTGCGGTACAGGAAGGGATTATTGGACGAAATGTCATCTTCTGCAGCATTATTGCACTATTACACTATTATTGTTCAAAAATGAACAAATAAAATAATTGACTGAAATCAGTCTTAGTTAACGTGATTTCTTCAATTGTGATGAACTTTTCAGTGACTTTGGTGGTTTTATTTTCAAGCTCCTTCAAACCGGTACATTACCGGTTTTTATTGCTTTACCTTCCAATATGTTGTTTACTCGCCGTACAAATTTTATCGGAAATTGCTCAAAATATTAATTTTATGTTGATTTGAAGCAAAGACAGTTATGAGATCTTTTTTAGTCTTCAGAACTTATTTTCGTACATAAGTAAGTACTCTACAATGTACAAAAACTCATGTAAAATTGAAAATTAGTATAGCAATTGAGTCGAGCTTCCGTGCAAATTAAGCTCTAACTGGAAGTAAGTAACATGTATTCCTTCGAAATCCATCTCAAGTACAACAATATATTTTCTTGTGTACATTTTATCATATTTTCCTTGAAATAATTTTTATTGTTTTATTTTAGGAGCAAGCTGTGCCGCTTGGAATAGAAACCCAGTTGCATTTTTTGCAGAATTATCAGGTAAGAATATTTCTAAATTACTTTTTACGAATTTTACTCTCGAGTGATATTAATTTATTTGATCTCTAGCCAATTTTTATGAGTAGAGCTTTTAGTCGTTAAATTTGTTTAATGGAGGATACAAAATATTGGAAATGAGTTAAAAAGTGTAAGCGTTTAACGAAGTTTCCATTTCGGTGTTTAAGATCTCCCTTTGGTACAAGCATTATTTAATGATTACTTTATGTTGATCAGCAGACGAGCGATATTAAATATTTTATGTAACGTTACTTTTTTTTTTTCTCTTTTCGTTTCTTTCCTTTCTCCTTTTTTTCATATGTGATCCATTTGATTATTGATTACTTTCCGGAAGTGTTCAATATTTTAACTCGTTAGACCTATATTGCACTTTTTTGTGAAAAGCTACATCTGAATACATTTTCTTTGAAGATGTAAATGGAAAATCCTTATGATAGGGAAGATTTTTTGTTGTGTGCGAATAAAACCATTGATAATCATTCTCAATTAAATAAAGTCATCCGTTCTTGCTGTAAGAACTTAATTGCAGATTCTAGTGTGTGTGTGTGTGTGTGTGTGTGTGTGTGTGTGTGTGTGTATCACATGAGTTCCAATTTTAATTAGCTGTGTTTGATTTTAGTATTTTACTGATAGGTGCTGCTTTTCAGGAAGATTTTGAAATATTTTTCAATGAAAGCCTCCCTTAGGTTTGAATTTAGTAGGCGTTTTGACACAACTTTAAAAAGTCAACTTACATTCATTTTCTTCTCAATACCTCAGTTTAAAAAAAAAAATCTCTTTTAGCATGCATTAAAAAGGTTTGATAATTCTATCCAAAAAATGTGTAACATCGCATTGCATGTGCCACTGCATTCTTATTGAATTTTTGTCCTGTGTACTAGAACAAAAGGCTGAATAGATTCCGTTGATCGTTGGAATCGTCCCTTAACATGTTTAAGCTAAAGTTGTTCTAGGTTTTTAGCTTTTTTTTTCTCCCAATTTGAATAATAATAGGAGATCAGTGGCTCCTTCTCTCTTCAAAGAGTGCCACACGGACACCAGGAAGCAAGCATGCATACGAAATTCCCATATTCCATTGTCATTTTTATCCCCGCAGTCGCATTTGTCATTTCGCATTCAAGAAAACATCTTCTTACTTTTTGCAAATGGTTTCTCGCATTTCTTTCTCTAACACGCGTTTAATCCGTCAAAAATAACTCTCGCGTAAAAACCGAACAGGCCAAACTTTTAGCACTGCCTCTTGCGTAGATTCACTCATGCCTAAAGCTTTTAAGGCGATATTCATCCAAAGACACAGTACCCGCGTGTTATGTAATGTTAGAAGGCGGCAAAGCAGCTGGGTGCTGAAGGAAAATGTCGTAAAACGCGAAGTGTCCGCGTCATTTGCGTCGAAAAATGCATGCAAAAAAATCTTGACGCCGGGGAATGCCGTTTCGTACTTTCTCGTGTCATTCCCGGGAGCCTGGGTCGATGCTTTCTTTATGTCATTTCTTTTCTCTTAACTTTGGTTTCTGCCATCCTCTTAAAAGCTTTTCGCGTTACTACGCATGTTTACTGACAAGTGGGAAAGAGTCGGCTGTTGAAGTTACCCTTCACATGTTTACTCGTAAATAACTTGTTTAATTGATGATGAAGACAGCAAGCGAAACAACGCCACATCATTCAACACGCTTGAAAACTTAGCTGAAAACCGAGAAGGAAGGTTCACAGAGTGAATATTTACCGATAAGAGCATATCAATTACAAATATGAACTCCACACTAAAACAAATAAATCAAGAGTAAATTGTAAAACCTTAGGAAAGCCAGGAAAAATATTAAGCTCCAGACATATTCTTTCTCAGAGTTTATTAGAAGATTTAGTGTAAAAAAAAATATCGTGTCTGAAAGATTCTTGTTCTAAAAGTAGTCACCACAGAATTTTTTATGCATCCATTTTTGGGAGGGCGGAAATTCTCAATTTGCCAAATAGAACTCCAAATTTCGCCGAATGATGATAGTTTTGCCGAATCGTCAGACAAAATTTGCCGAATAAGGAAACTTTTGGAAAGTCACAGTGACATCCTATTACTTGTCATTAGGGCGCCCATGTGGACAATGTATATGGTGTCTCAAAAATGCAAGGACTAACTTAAGTGAGAGGTAGATAATGTCTTAAGAAATGATAATTGCATAGAAATCCATAACTAAACCCGTCAGAGGAAAGTAGTGCAAAATCTGAAATGACTTAAAGGGAACCATCTATTTGATATAATTAGTGTAAATAGCCTACTGGATAAATACAGCTCCATATGCTACATCAGTTACTCAAAGTTATCCCTTTTAAACTTTTATAATTAAAAAAAAAACAATGTTCGGTCCGTCAACCAGTACTCGGTTTATGTAATAACGCATCATATTTGCAGGTAGAAACTTCGCGTATCTGTTGCAACGTTACGAACGCTATTCATTTAGTTCGCCATTTTTACTAATTATTGAGAAACATATATTGGGCACTAATTATACCCAATACATGTTTCTCATGACTAGGGTGCTAGGATGAGAACTTACCCAAGTCCAACAAATCGTATTAACAAGTCTCCCTTCATAAAAAAATAAATGTAACATCAAAAACTGGCAGAGCATAGGATAATCCCAGAACTGAATGATTTAAACCAGCAAAAATTTATATTGAAGTTAAAGGATATTATCTTGACATAAACTGTCAAAGTTTAGCTGACAACCGAGTTGAAAAACGTCAGTGATATCAGAGCATCCTAAAATTCAGATCTGCTGGAAAAAGAGGTAAAAAAATTTTTGGTAATATTTCGGAAGGCTTAAGGAATTCTGTTTATTCAAAGTCACGTGTGCGTTCAGAAAGAAAGATTTCTTCTTTTGACTTTTTGAAAGAGTAAACCGAGTACGCGTGAATAGATATATTCGAATTTATTGCAGATAGTTCTTACTTTAGGAAGCAGTCGCAACAATTCTTAAATATTTATGTTACATATCTGACATTTTTACAGAAAGAAATTAGTGTTGTTTCAGTAAATATTTCTATAGTAAAAAAAATGTTTCATCAGTAATAGAAACGTTTTCAATGAAACGATACTTTATGGATAATATATGATACACCAAGGCAATAAAATGTCAATGGGGATTAGTTTTAACATTTTGTGCAATTCCAGGATTTTCCTTCTATTTATTTATTTATTTATTTATTTATTTTGAAGAAATTAATTCGGATAAATGACTTAACTTTTTATATATACGTGTATGTTTTTCAAACGAAATGAAAAGTAGTAGTAGTTGTAGTTGTGGTCGAGGAAGAATTAAGTTTTATATAAAATAATACAAACGTGAATTGAGACAGTGAGAAACAAAGGGATGTAAGTGCCAAAATAAAAGATTTGGAGATAAGAAGGTACGAATGGTAGGAATAAGAAGCACGAATGGTAGGAGAACCTCTCCTTTGTTTTAGGGCAAGAGATGGTACTAGTAGCCCTGATAGATTCAGTTATACAGTATGATTTAGAGAAAAAACCAAGGAAAGCCTACCTAGGATCCAAACTTTTAACGCGTTTTACTCGAAACTTTAAACAGTCCAATTACATCCCTTTGCTTTTTATTGCCTCAATTGTTGAGTGATTTTTAAATTATTATTTTCAAATTATTAATAAAACAAATATATTAGTTGAAGTAAAAAATACCAAAAACTATTCGTAAAGCCAACATTTTCAATTCAAAAATATTTCACCAAAATTTATGGAGTGGGCTCATTTGATAATCGTCCGTGTCAGAAGTTATGGGGGCAAACCTTTTAAGTAGCTCTTACTGCTGTGAGAATAAAATCCCGTGTCAGTTCTATTGTTTGGAACTGATTTGATAGACAGTTTGGGGTCACTTCACAGTCATATCTTAGTGGGTGGTTTAAAGATTTGTGCACCTTCTTTTCTAAGTAAAGTGAGGTCAGCTCTAGAAAGAGAAATGGGAATATTACAATATTCTTGTGAAAAGGGACACCAAAAATGCGAAGAAACATGATGCTTTTCTTACCGGATGTTTTTTTCATATGTGCTTTTTGTTTTGCGCAGGGCCGATCCTAAGGTGTCGGCCGCCCGTGTGCAAAGACCTATTGTGCCGCCCCTCAAGAGTAATTTGCATATTTTGACTAATCTTTAACGTCTATATAAATCTTTCTTTAAATTTCTATGGCAAGTTCGAATTTAAAAAAAAGGGGGGGGGGGCAGAAGAATGACCTTATAAAAAGGGAGAAATTTTTTATAGTAAGAAACTCCTTAGGTACAAGTTATATTTTTGAAGAAAGTAATAGATACCAAAATTTACTAGTCGTAAAAACGCATTTTATAGTCTTTCTTCGGTGACATCAGGGAAGGAACGGAGGAAGGGGAAGCGTGGGGGGAGATGTCAAGGGTTAAGGGGAGGAGGATTGCTCCAAGAAAATTATCGAAATTGGCGTATGAAAAATATTTTTAGTTAATCTTTAGTTGTGTTTGGTTGCAAGGACAAAAGAGTCAAGTATATTCAAGGTGCATGGAGAAATTTTTGAAATTGACGTCAAATATCGCAATTTTAGGAACTTTTTCGAGACTTTAGGTGAAAGTAATGTCGCAGTTCTTTCCTAAAATTCTTTCAAAATTGAAATCAATTTGAAGCTATTTTTTAAGACCGTAGCTTTAGGAAGGATCGGCGTTCTTCCCGAAAAATCTCCGAAACTGAAATTTTAAACCCGCAATTTTGGGTTACCTTTGTTGACGTTGCAAGAGGGAGGGAGATTTAATCGTCTCCCATCGAAAGATTTCGAAATATAAGTTTAAAACGCAAATTTAGGCCGTCTTTGGTGACGATAGAGGTCTCGCGGCTATCCTTCGGTAATTTCTCAGCACTATTTTTTCAAAAACCCGTTTTTGACTAGATTTGAAAACAATAGGGGAAATGTGAAAATATTCCGAACCAAAATATTTTTCGGAACTGAAATCCATTATCGGCTATTTTGGGGAAGGAAGGATGGAACTGATGTGATATACCCCACCCTTGTCGACTTTTTCCTGTTGGCGCCAAGAAAGCGTCGCCAAGAAAACGATGTATGACGACATATGACATACATCGTTCTTAGCGATGCTTTTTTAGCGCCAACAGGAAAAAATCAGATAAAAAAACATGATCAAAGCACTTCAGAACACAATATATATAAAAACAACATAAAAGCACAACAAAAAACATCACGAATATATGCTTCAAAAATGTACAGGGCCGGGATTTTTTGTAAACATATTAAAATACAATGAAATAAATTATTGTATTAATTACAAGTCGAAATTAATGCATTAATTTTTTTTTTCATCATTTCTCCGGGATACGAGCCCTCGGTCTCATAAGCCTCGGTCTCATTACGAAAGTACTATGAGAACTCTGGCTCGCCAGGACCTCGCTCCGCTCGGTCCGTTATCCCTCCGACTGTTAATATACATTACAGTCGGAGTATGGTCACAGTTATGTATATTTTCATGGAGACACCCAAGGGTGGCTCCTTCCGTTCAGTGTACAATAATGACACAGTTTTAAGTGTGAAATATGCACCATTATTGTGCAGATTTATTAATAAAATTCAGCATTTTTAAGAGTACAACCGAAAGAACTTTCAATTGTTAACATAAAATTCAGTACCTAAAGGAGGCACGTTAATAGAATGTCTAAATAATTCGTGGCATCGATAAGAATTAACTTTTAGAACAAAATAACCGTACTATTTCTGTAAAATTAATTTACATACAGTAAAAATAAAGTTAAAAACTACAAGAACCCCTCAAGGATTTGTAAAAACAAAGAATTTTGGAAGTGAGAGGTTTTTTTTTGAATTCTAAAATAAAGAACTTACCTTTTTATGTGGTATAAATATTCACACTCAGTCTAAAACAATACATCATATGACAATGGCACGTTACAGATACACACCACGTTGGAGTTAACTTTTAATTAACCTTCAAGTGTGGAGAAACTGGCATTTTCTAATGTTTTTACTTCAAAACACAACTACTGAATTTAAACTAACACAAAATAAGCATTCCTGTAAGGTATATTGCACGAAACAACACCACGTATCTCTCCTGCGTGAAACCCAAACAACCCAAGTAAACAAGTTTGAACAGATCTGTAAGATTGCCTTCGGGTTGCTAAACACAGGTTAGTTTGGCCAGGGATGCCATGCATAAAAAATTATCGCCTCATTGGCGAGAAAAATATTTTAATTTTGTGCAAAAAAATCGAATGTCGCCAAATGGGGGGGGGGGGGGGTGTATCACATCTGTACCGGAAGGATTTTGGAGCTCTTAATCGGATATTTCTAAAATCGCCATTTTATATTATCTTTGGTGACGTTAACAAAACTGGGAAGTTTCTACAGATCTTTCGGATATTTTTCAACATTAATACATGAAAAATATAACTATATAGACTTTTGTCCACCTCACCTCGACGATTGATGGATATGCCCTAGCGCCGTAAAAAGTTACATAAGCCTGGCAGTTCTCCTCCGGAATTCTTTAGAAATATGTCCCAAAATCGTTATTTTAAGCATTGTTTGATAACGATGGGACTAAGAGCGGGCGGGGGTTCAGTGTGCCCTCACGAACTGTGTTTTTGAAACTGAAGTCAATTTGAGGCTAGTTTAGGCAGGAAGCTGTGGCTCCACGGAACCGTCTAAAAACGAAATTTTCAGGTATAGTGATTGCGTTGGAGAAAAGGTGGATCCGGGGTCTTTCCCAAAAAGTTCTTGAAAATGATGTTTAAAAAACGCAATTTTAGTTTGTTTTTCAATACGTTAAGTGAGAGGGGGTGGAATTAGGGGCTTCTCTAAAGACGATAATTGAGACTGTCTTTGGTAGTAATGTTTGCAAATTTATTTCGGGGTCCTCCACTGCAAAAATTTCGAAAAATGCCGAAGCAATTTTATATGACGTTTGATGATAGGAAGGGCTGTCGTCTGAAAACACGTTTTGGATTTTGGAGCCAACATTTTTAGGCTATGTTTGGATTAAGTTAAACTGGAAGAGGTTAATCAGAGACTTAATTGGGTCCTTAAGATCGATGGTTCAACCAGCGAAATTTTCCAAAAGTAAAGTCCTAGAAACGCAATTTTAAGCCTTCTTTAGTTTCGTCAAGGAGGTCATGGCATCCTTTTGGATCTTCGTTTTGGAGCTACATTTAAATTTGCTTCCCGGGGCAAGGGCCCTGTCCTCCTACCTGATCTGAAACCGGGCAGTTCATTCAAGATTTTAATCAGAAAAATTGTCGTAAAGGGGGAAAAGTACAACATTTTAGTTCGTCATTCATATATGTTACTCTCAAGGGAGTCGCAATTTTCCACTTTCTCTCCACGCATATAGTTTGTTGTTTGAAATGCTTGCGAGAGTATCTAATCAATAATGCTTTTTTTTTAATAAATAAAATATGTCTTCATTGTTTAGGTCTATAAAATCTTGGGGGGTAAACATTAGTGGCCGCCCTCGGTGCTCCTTTTAGACGGCACCATTTCATGCTTTAGAAGGGGGCCTTTCCCCTCCCCCGTATCCATGCCTGATTACCGGTTCTGTCACAAACTTTGCAACCAAATGAAGCATGTGTGTTAAGAGTAGATAATAATAGACTAACACAATGTTCCCTAACATTCTATTTTTCTTAAACTATGTATGCTATGCTGTCGGGAAATTGACACATACTTTGACAATTGAACATTTAAAAATCAGCATATTTATTCTGCTTATTATAAGTTATCTTGTGAGAAATTCTTGGAGAATTTTGCTTAATTATACGAATTATATGATGCGGCCTGCGGCCGCCCCTTGCTTTGGCCGCCCTTGTGCGGCGCACACTGCACACCTACTAGGATCGGCTCTGGTTTTGCGGGAAAGAAAATACAAAATAAATAAGAAATGAGTAATAGTGAGTAACAACAAGCATTTACATATTACATCGACTACTAATATTTCGCATGTATAAAGAAGCCTACGTATTTATAAGATTTAAAGAAAAAGGAAATTAAATAATAAAAACTACTTAACTCAGTCTGACGTATCGTCACTTTTTCTGAAGTTTCATCAAAAAAAACGTATGATGTTTCCACCGAAAATTTGGAATGTTTCATTTTCAATCCATTCTTCTTTGTCAAATTTTGATGTAAATTTTTTCTATTTTCAGTTCTGAGGGGAATAGTTATCATGCTTCAAAAATTAAGAAATAAATTAATACATACATAGAAAAATAAATGCATAAATAAATAAATTGGAATGATAAAATAACACGCAATGTTTTATAAATGTTTAGTTTCAGCTAATGGATAATCC
Source organism: Uloborus diversus (assembly GCF_026930045.1). Taxonomy (NCBI): domain Eukaryota; kingdom Metazoa; phylum Arthropoda; class Arachnida; order Araneae; family Uloboridae; genus Uloborus; species Uloborus diversus. The sequence goes on from NC_072733.1 coordinate 63,562,539, forward strand.
ATGAAGTATTTATAATGGTACTGCAAACAGTTTCTTTCTACATAGTTAAATAACTTTAAAACGGTCAGCTTTCTGTTTGAATGTATTAAGTTCGCTTAATTCGCCCAATCGAAATCAAAATATTCTACTATCATTCGTAGCGTAAAAAAGTTGCGAAAACAATAAAAATTGAAATAGGTGCTAGTGATTTATAAGAAAAAATTCCCGATGTAATTGTAAAATAATAATAAAACTATTTTCTACCTTTATTTAATTATTTTGTTACGTTTTTAATGTTGTTTTTGTGGTTTTGACTTTGTCCGTATCGGAACAAAAAAAAAAAAAAAAAAAGAGTTCTACAGTTAAATCTTGATAATTCGACCGCACTGATAATTTTCGCTCCTCAATACATTTTCAAACAAGAAATTGTTGCCTTTGAAATGAAAAATTAATGCTCACGCACTTAAAAAATCAGTATCCATCCATTCCCATACATGGCTCTTAAATGTAATTTTATCAATGGTTTCAAGAGCGTTGGAAATCAAGTGGGAATAAATTTAAATTTCAGAAATACCTGTATTTGCGTACTTTCTTTCTACACTATATGATTTTTATTGAAGCCCATAAGAGCAAGACAATTTAACGATGTGCTATCTTTGCAGTTTTATGCATAAGATATATGCATTACTTTGATATTTTACTCTTTTCATGACCATAGCCATAAAACACAGACACGACCTAGCGAAAAGGGCAGTATCAAATTTTGATCAAAGATCCCAAAGTCTTTTTCAAGAAATTCTGCCTAAATGAACTCCTTTATTAAACTTCTTCATGAAGAGGAAAGCAGCCAACAAAATAAAACTTTGTATTGCAAGCCTCTTAAAAATTTTGCGCTGGGAGCAAATCCCGTTCCATTAAAGTGTTCTGCACACGCAATTCGCACATTTAAGTAAGATTCAAGAATGTCGTGTCGAGGCCCTTTCGGTCGAGTCAAATTTTTTCTTGCGCCTTTATAATTCGTAATGCAACGCAACGTTCCTACGCGAGCTGGGAACTTGTAAAAAGTAATCTAAAAGCTCAGAACAACCAGGGATTTGCTCTGCATTGCTGCTGCAAAAACAAAAGCTGAGCTGGTTTTTGTATTTTGATTGCGTTATCTGGCTCCTTCGCATACTTTTCTGTGCCAGAAATAGGTTTTAAGATCGTAAAAGGGCTATCAGATCTCCCCCCTGTGCTAAACAGGATTTCCATTTAGATATAAGGACTCCTGGATTCTGCTAGTTTGTCTACAGATAACGCAACTCCCCCCCCGCCCAGAATCTAGTGTTTTATTGCTTGATTTGCTAAGTGCGAATGAACATTTCTGCCAATTTCCGAGTAGCTTTCTGAGTCTTTTTATCGTGACATGAGTGTTTTTGCTCCTAAATTAGTTCATACACTGCGATGTTTCTTCAGAAACATTAAAAGATGATAACACGATGGAGGGGTTCTTAGCACTGATCATAAATGCTGTAAATGTTGTTGACGATCTTCATAAATATTTTGATGCTAACAATGTGGAAGGAAATGTCGCTACTTAATCAATAAATATCCGTAGATCTTCACAAGCTATTTTTACATGCGCTTATAGTTTGACTTTCCCTCTCATTTGTGTTTCGTGATATACGTGATACATCAATTCTTTTTCTTTGCTTATTGTTACTATTTTTATTTTATGATTTTCTTTTTTGTAACGTTTTATTTTGACTATGTGGTAAATTTTTTTTAAAAGTTTATTCTCTGCTTTGAAAAATTAATTTGTTAGTTAATTGTAAAAAAAATAAATAAATAAAGAGCTTATTATATTAAACTGCATATTTATTGAAAGGACAAACAAAATATTTTATGTATCAGCATTTTTAAAGCATTAATATTATCGCTAAAACGCTTCAAAGAAAGTTACAGACCTATGTCTCACAACAACATATCTTTAAAAAAAAAAAAAAAAAAATCTTTTAGCAATTTTATCGTACAGCATTCATTTTGTTGGAGGGTTCAACAAAATTTTTGAAAATATATTTATAACTATTAAACTACTAATTTTTTTCAACAACAAATCTTTTTAGATCATTCGCATCGTTACCGGGAGTAAAAAAAAAAACAAATAATAATAATAATAATAGCAAACATATTTTAACTGTTTTGCCTACTTCAAGAACCGTAAATCCTGTCATATCCTTCATAGTACAGTAAAAATAGGGGTCGGACCCAAACATCAAAAAAAAAAAAAAAAAGTTCAAACCTGTTGCAAATTGTTTATTAACCTCCCAATAAGAACAGGTAAAAATCCCAACCCATTGTGCGTCGGGTTTCGGAATAGGGGGCATATAAAAATTGCTGTTTTGGGTATTTTTTCGGAATTCTTAGAGTTTATTTCAAGTGGGAATATTATGTTATACTAAATTTAAAAGCATTAAATTAAAAGTGTTTACCCCCCCAAGAGGGATGACACAACCCACCAACGCTACATAGCCACTCTATCCCCGTAAAACGAAGCAGTACCTTCCCCCTCCATACATTTCAAGTGGAAATATTATTTTATGCAAAGTTAAAGTTAGAAATCAAATGTGTCAATCCTCCAAGTGCGGTGGCGCACTTCCCCCTAAAGCTACAGCACCCCCCCCAATAAAATAATGCCCCCTCCTTTCCATTTCAAGTAGAAGTATTATTTTATGAAAATTTTAAATGCGCTAAATCAGGACTGTTCACCCCACAAGAACAGTAACTCACCTCTCAAAACGAAACAATATACTCAAAGATCCCCCCCCCTCCTCTGATGCACATTTGATTAAATGGTCAGAGAAATTACGGTGAACTGTTTCCCCCCCCCCTTTTACTATGTTGCTTTTTTGCAGTATTTAAAATCAAAATTTTTGGTTTGCGTTATAAAATGCATGACTCAAATACGTCATCAGATTGAGATAAACTTTCCGTCAGAACCGGAGTTTTCAAATGATTTCTCCTAAGCTTGTAACAAAAAGTCTTCGTCATCAAGATCTTTTTTGGAATCTAGATCCTCGTCAAAATCGTTATTGTTGCAGCTATGTCTAACACAGTTGGTGCATATAGTTGCGCACTTCAGTCCACTCTCAGATTTTTCAAACATTCACTATATCCAATGAACCCCTTAGAGCAAGCACAAGATATGAGGCGCAAAAAGTCTTCTAGAGCAGAAGGCTTGGTTGTTGTAAAAGGACGCAGATGATGTTTCTGTGGTACTTTCTCCTTCTTTGTACCCATCAAAAAGGACACTAGCTTTCCCATGCTTACAAGTGACATCGATTCTGCATTGCTGGCATATTTCCTTGAAACTTGCAGATGATTACCGAAAAAAAAGTCATGTGATCGAGAAGTTATCTTCCATCTATAACGTATACGACACCAGCTGCTTGTTTTGTGATGGTGGATGGATCTTTTGCTTCAGATAATAACACTTTAACAATACAGGATTTCTTTCCTTCTGAAATCAGATTCATCGAATAGTGATGGAGGATCAGCTCATGACTCGTACGAGAAGTTTTTAGCAATTTCTTATTCCATCTTTACTGTTCATACCATTGGGTGTAAAAGATGGTTCGGGCTTACACATCTTAACAGATAGTAACTACTCTCGTAACAGACGCTAGAGACATAACTGCATACCTCCTTTACAAAGAAACGCCACTAAATTTTTTGCCTTCCATATCCTTTTATGTTACTACCACAACGTTGAATGCCAAATCACAACTCACCTTATTATAAACGACCGACCAGTATCAACGAGCAATATCACTGCCAACTTGAGTCAATACCTGTAGAGAGGGAAAGAGCAGTATTTAGCATTCTAGTCATTGCTCTTATCAAGACTTCTTCTATCGTTGAATCACTACAGGTTCTGGACCACCTAAATTTGTCACTGCGTTGGATCGTTGAGTAGCTGATGTAACACCTTTATCAAAAAATTTTTTTATCGCATAATGTACTCAAAAGTTTCAGATAGTGTTACAAGTATATGTGCGCATATTTAGCATAATTCACATAACCGGCTGCGTAAAAGAGGGGCGGCTAGGTGTTTGCAAACGAGAACACCTACCGACTTAGAGGGGGCAGAATTGCAGCATTGCCCGTCTCACTATTGGTAATTTCGGTTTATCTCCCCTTTTCGGTGATGGCAAAAGATTATAGAAAAGTTGAAGTAAATTAATTAAGAAGAAGGAGGAAAACTTCAGTCAATTTGAACTTTTTTTATGCTGCTCAAGGATTTTGTTTTAGATATCACTCCAGCTCTCTAAACAGTTTAATAACTCCAGTCACAACTAAATTGGTTACTGAGCTCGCTTATATCTTTTAGAATTATCCTTCTAACATTACTATATCATTGTGTGCCATTTTGTAATTTGGAAATCAGTGAAATTTTTTCGTGAACTGACTGCAATCGTTGATTTTAGATTTCAAATTCAGCCCCCCCCCCCCCCCCCCCAAAGCGATGGCGTACCCCTCAAGTGTGACGGAGTACCTATCCAGAGTAAAAGTCCTCAAAAAAGAAATACCCCTTGAAAAAACTGCCTTAAAAAATCCAATGACGCAATCTGTGCCATGGACCCCCCCCCCCCCCCCGCCTGTAAAACCTGGTTAATTAGCATTTTTTTCTATGATAGTTTATTATTTTACTATTATAGAGTGCGGTTTCTGCGACTTTTGAGTATATTTTTTTAAGTATTAGAATTCTTTTTTTATTTCAAAAGAAGATTATTTCGCCCCCCCCCCTTTCCCCCAAAACCCGACGCGTTAAGTGCTGGGACTTTTTACCCCTTCTTGCTGGAAGGGTAAGAAGTAATTTGCTACAGGTTTCAACTTTTTTTTTTGGGGATGTTTGGGTTTGGCCAATTTTTGACCTAATTTTACTGTATTATCATATTTTTTGAGGCGGTGTGCTAGCGAAAAACGTCGACAAGTTTTTCCACCTCATATTTAAAGATCTTAGAAAACGAACATCATTCTAATAACTTATGTGTTTCATTGATAGCATCGGCATCTATTTTGCGATCAATTCAAGCATTTTTAGCACTCTCCAGCCAGTAAGCAGAACGTGAAGGTTGTTGAAACTAAAATTGAGGAAGTTCTAGTAACGAGTACTCTGCATATGAAAGCGCTCTGACCTCCGCTCATTCATCGGATTCAGTCATCCGCGGTCAAGCAAAGTGTGAACTTTGTGCAATGCCAAGCAGATTTCAATTCAATCGTGACTCAAGCCTAACACATTAACAGATAAAAAATCTTGCCCCGAAATCCATTTTAGAGCTATAGAAAGCAAGGTGGCAACTTCTATGGTTTGTAATGTGCCTGGCTACAATACCACGAGTGCTACATTGTATTCCTCTTCTATCATTTTATCTGGATTTCGCTAAGTCCGTTCATTCATCAAAATAGTTCACCAGGTAATCATTCAAAACGGTCATTAGCTAATGCGTTCAGATTCTTTCCCCTAAGTGTTAGGGAGTTTCAAACTTTTGGTGAATAATGATCCGAATTGAATAATTATAGTAGTGAAACTCATTTTTATAAAATAGATACGTCCACAAAAATGCAATCTTCTCATGCCAAAAATAGCATAGTTATTATCATCACGAATTCGCCTTATAGTTTATCATAATTTATACTCGAATAAAGTTAAAGTTAGAGGAATGATTTAAAAGCACATAAAGGATTTTGAGGTTCGGGCTCATTCACTTTGTATGTAATGGGGCGTGAGGAATATATTGCCTTCAAAAATTGCACATAGAATTGCTTACAATAGAAATTGCTCTATGAAATACTTCAATTGCGATTAAGATTATGATCATGCCGGCGTAAGTCCCTCATATCTCCAGTACAATCTTTCACATGAATTTATGAGATAACCATTGCTTTTTCTTCTTCTTCTTTCTTTCTTTTTTCTTCTTTTTTAGTGCAGCGATGAAACATACTTAAACACATTTTGTTAAATTTTTTAAAGGAATAGTTTTGGGAATTTCGCCATTCTTTGTAAAATTTTACTAAATTTTAAGGGCGTGGGGGCTAATTGTAGTTTTTTTTTTTTTTTTTTTTTTAATCATTTCCTATTTGCAGAGTTAAAAATTAAAAAAAAATAAATCAGAAAAATTCAGGTGCTTCATCTAATGCAGTAAGAACGATGTAACTTAAGGTTAAAAGCTATAAGGTTGGGTGTTGTGGAGAAAAGTAAGAACGATGTGATCATTTACTTAACCCCAATAAAGAATCACTCCCACTACTGTTTTAAAAAATATATAGTATAACCTCGATCTAACGATTGTCAAGGGACTGGAAAAAGTTGTCATTAAATTGAAGAAATCGTTAAACCGGATTTCGTTAAATTGAAGTTTTAATGTAATTTTGAATGTGACGTGGTAATAATGCCATCTTTTCCTCTTGTCAGTCTGACGTAACTGAATTTAGTCATCCCATCACATTAAACACCAAAATTGTAATGTTTTCCTATACAGTGTTACAAACATTACTGCATGTATTGTGCAACATCTTTATATCGATTCCTTTATTCCTGACAACAAAAAGAATAGTTAAGTATATTCGCGAAAGCTTTTAGAGATGAGCACTGTCCTTTTAACATTTGTTTCTTTGATTTTGCTGTATAAATTTAATGCACTTATTCATAATTTTATGTCTCATTTTACATCAGCAGAATTTTCCTTAAATTATAATTTTCCTAAAATGACTAGCAAAATTTATTATTGTGTGGAATTGCTAATCAAACAATAATACTGTAAATTGTGTAATAAAAGTGTTAAAACATTAAAAATATATTTATCACAATCAAATGGCTCCATTATGCTGGAAAAACGTGATAAAGGTATAGAAATTTCTACGCTAAAATGGGAGGTCTTTTTTTTTTTCTTCGCAACACTGCAATTAAAATTTCAAGCCTGGCTAGCTGATGATTGCAAAGCAGATAAAATTTTCAAGAACCAGTTTTAATTTCCTATATTTGCATGTAATTTCTGGCATTTGAAAACAAATATAAGGATCGTATAAGTTCCATTAAATTAGAACAATTACTTTGCTGATAATTTTTATGCTTTATTTGCTTAAGAGTAAAGTATTGTAAGTGTTCACTGCGTTAAATCTGCAATTAAACTTCAAAGCCGTCAGAGAGTGTGTTATATTGACAAATAAAAGCAGTTATTTATGTTCATCAACCTTTTTGACGAACTTTGCTCCTTTTCATTTACCGAGTTAAGTGAATGAATGTAATGTCAGGACCTTATGGTATTTTTTCCACAAGTCAAGTGCTTCACATCAGATTGAGTTCCTAAGTCCAGCAAAAATGATGCAATCGCATGTTTTTATCGACCTTTTTTTAAAACAAGTCATAATTATGTTCTTTAAGCGTTGTTCATCCTCTTTTCTTTTTTTTTTTTAATTTTACTTTTTCAACTCACTGATTTATTTGTTTATTTTGTCGAGTGTGAGAGGTAAACAGGTTTCGAACTGTGTTTATTGTGTGGCTTTTAACTCAGCCGCCGAAAAGAAGCAAATATTGTCAAGGACAAGCCCTAAATTATCAGCGCTACACTATAATACTAAACATAATTTGAAATATTCTAGATATCTTTGAACAAGACTGAAGTTTGATAATACTTAATTTGTGCACATGATTTCACTACATTTTTAGGGTACTTTTTTTTGGAGGCAAATACATGTTCTTGAATAAACCATTATCATTAATCTTGACAAGGGCCGACTGAATAACGGGTCGTTTGCACCAGGCGCCGCAAGAGATTTAGATGTCAATATTACCGACTCATATTAATCCTTAAACAAATCCATCTCCATGATATACTAATAATTAACTTTAGGAACTATAGGAACTTTACCCCAAGTGATATCGTATCGCTAATTACTTGTATTTAATACAATAGTAGTGAGCGTAATTAACATTATATTCCTTCCAGTTAGAATTGCCAGACTCCCACGTTTCTCCCGGACAGTCCGGGTTTCCATCCCCTTTCCGGAATGGTGTTGGATTTGAAAAAAATTCCAGATTTGAAGACGATAATCCAAAATAAGCTGTTTTATAAAGAACTGGGAAATTTTATTCTGCACGTTCTTGCTTACGTTAAGGTTGCCTGTTTGAAAGATATGAAAATTGTCAATCAGTGCGATAGCTGCTCCACCTTCTGGATATTTTTGGTACTTAGATTATTCAATGAAATCCATGTAAGTTGACCGCTTACGGTGCAGTGCTCAGCTTTGACTAGTGGTTAACTTACAAGAGTGGAGAACTTTACAAGTTTTAGCACACTCCCTGGACATCCAGGTTTGATCGATGTCTCAAAAACTACTGCTGAGGTATTGTTTCAGAGATAGCTATGATTATCTCCATGACAAATAAAATTGTTTCCATATGTTTCGATGACAAATATAGGTATAATTATTAAATTAGTCGATTATTCTCAACGGCTCATTATTTGTTTTTTAATATGACAGCGCCTTTAATTTCTCGATCCTTTTGCAATTATATCACATATTATTCGGCTTCAGTACACTGATAATTTTTCTCAAAATAAAAGCAACTAATTTCACATGCATAGCCACGCCGTTTAACGAAAGAAAACCCCACGGAAATATGTTTTCCATCATTTTGATGGATATCTGCCACGGATATCGTGAAATTATATATCTCAATGTAAGCAACACAAAATCCCAACTCTTAGAAATGCTTTTTTAATTCTTTCGCAGACTCTCCTCCTGGCATTGATTGACGTATCGCGTTTCATCTGTGAACCTTACCTCTACATAAGAAGCGATGCGAAGTGAGAGACCAACCTTCCCGTCTAATTTTTCATGCAAATGTCCTTCAGAGTGACCTAACCACTGATGCACGTTCCATTATGAAGCTATCGAATGTCCCGTATCACTTGTGAAAAAAAAAAAAAAAAAAGAAATCGGTTAAAAAACGACATGATGCCATTAGCCCTAGATGAATCGTACCTTTACGTAAAAGGTTATCATTGCAACATTTTCCCCTCCATTAAGAAACCGCTTCCAAACGCTCAGCATTTTTTTTTTTTTTTTAAATAAATGACCATCCCAGCTGCGGAACATATTCCAACAACCGAATTGGTCTTTACTCGCTTAATAGCTCAGAGCGCATTTTTAGGAGCTGTTCTCTTCACTGATAAAGTAATTACTCGCAACAGTTTACAACGGAGCGACCTCAACTTTCCCGATGGGCTGTTAAAAATATACATAAAAAACTAGAAAAAAGCAGCGAAAAAAGAATGCTTATTATCTTCTCCACTAAAGTACTTTTAATTTATTTGTTGCAATTTTTTTTTTAAGATTCTGATTTCCAAAAATTTTACGTAAACAATTTGTTTTCCCTATTCTCCCTCTCTCCGCCCTCTCTTCCATTTTTACTGAATTGTTTTAATAGCTTCTAGCTTCTTACGATATTCCTTAAGAGTCTTAAGATTCCCCCTCCCTTGGGCAGAAAAAAATTCTTCCCTCTCTTTCACGTAGGTTGTTCAGGGTGGAGCATGTTTTTTTTTTTTTTTTTTTTTTTTTTTTTTTTTTTTTTTTTTTTTTTTTTACTACTGCAAACAGTATGAATGACCTAATCTTGAATAATCTGAAACGCGATATAAAATCATTGATGGCAGACATTATTTTCCTTTCTTTTTAAAGGAGACATTTTTTTTAAATCAAACTAATTACGTCGATTGTATTACTCAATTATGATGAATATGAAAAAAGCTATTGAAAATGTGTCCACAAAGTTATAAATCATCAAGGAATATAGAAATACCGGCCCTTTCGCAATTTTCATCAATTACGGGCGTTACGAAATTTTTATTAATTTGAAGTTGCTCTTTCATGCATCTACGGTGTTTTCTTGTAGATGTACTACTAAGCACCGCGAAGTCTGAATTAATTGGGATGTAGCTAGAGATATCATGAATATATTGCAACTATTTTTATCAAACCTTAAACTCAAAAGCAGGCGTCCATTATAATTGAGATGCATATATTATATAGTTAGTGAGTATTCGATAAGTAATAGTAAAAAGAATTACAAACTGTCTGCTGCTGATTGAAAGTATAGTTAAAATAAGTCGTGATGCCTTGTTAGTTGCCTATGTTCTTGTATTCTCTTTGTGAGAACTTCTTTTACGAATCTCACAATACATATTCATAACTTCTGGAACAGGTAATTGGACATATTTCGGAATTGTGATTCGAATTCGACTTGAGAAAAACATCAAACCGAAATATTTTGATTCAATTAGTGTTTATAAGAAAGGTTTGGAGCGAAGTTTTGTGTTCACTATACAATTTGAGTTTGCAGGTTTTATTTTATGAATGTTGGAAATAACACAAAATATTCAATATTATAACTAGACAAGTGTAGGAACATCTTCCTAAAAAGCAGCTATTTTATTCTTGACATTACAATGTTGCGAGTGTCCGAATTTTTAATTTTTACCATAAATGCCTCCATTATATAGTTTTTCACTCTATTTTTTGAATGATGAGTTATTGCATGAGTTTTAATTCTTGATGTTATAAAGATATTTTAGTTCGAAGATTTAGCTGTAACTCAAATCACATATTTTACATTTGAGAGAGGGAAAAACCAAACAATGTAGCAAAAATTTTTTCAGGTCTTAAATGTACCGCGTGAATAGTTCAAACCGTAGGTAGGTTTTCATTGAAGGTTTCTAAAAAATCATGCTGCATAGGAGTGCCTACCAGGGCTAATAATACCATCCCTTGCCTCTAAACAGGTGAGAGTTTGTTCTACCACCATTTGTACACTTTTGCACCTTTTTGTTTTTAAGGTGCTCCATTTCACGATAAATATTATTTCATTTACTGTTATTTTTCAACTTAATTGTTTCACAGTTTCCGTTAAAATACTCTCAACATGGATTTCAGAAGATTGCTGGTGTCAGGTTTTCCAATTTTTGGTAGCCGAATGTATGCGTAAGAAAGAAGGGGATGTTAGCGTAGTTGAAGATTAATTCTTATTATTCTCAATGCATGTCGTAACTGAGAATTTATTCTTGTTTTTCTCAATGTATGCCCCAGCTGAGGAATTTTACTTGTTAATCTTACTGCCATTGATCGTGACTCATTTCTACAGCAACGTCTTGTTACTTTCCTGTGAATAAGAGTGCATTCATACTAGTAAGTTTCTATCAACATAAAACTCTATAAATAATAATTTGGTATATTGGCGCCATATCTACAAGTTAAATTTTAATAATGCGAGAAATTGAGCAACAACTCCAGAAGACAGAAATTTAGGATAACATGAATGTGGCATTCAAAGTATGAACGATACTTTTCTAGTACCCACAAAAACAGAACAATCGTTTTTCAATTGAATTATTTATATTTTTGAATGTAATAATCGTTGAATCTCACGTTCCCTGGGTGCTTATTCCAAGCTCGAAATTCACCTTGCGAGATTAGTTCTGATCGCCTCACTAGATGGCGCTATAGGGAAAAAAGCGGTCTCGAAAGTAAATTCTCGCAAGTAGCGATTCCAATCGCCAAAAGAAGGGGAAAAGTGACTTTTCGGGCGCTTATTTGCGGAGCGAAATCTCGACTGCCCTAAAGTAGGTGAGATTGTGCGATTTTTGTGATACAATTTGGGAGTTTGTCTTTCTGAAAGGTATTGGCTCCAGGAAAACGAATTTGGATGTTGCCAAACTTGGAGATGGTGCAGGGGGCAAGGGGGGGATTAAAACTGCACTGAGGGGGGGGGGCAAGTGGTTTTCGTTAAATTTTTGTGATACAAAAATGGGAGTTAGTTTTTCTGAAAGGTATTGGCAAGCAGAAAACAAATTACAATGTTACGAACCTTGAACATAGTGAAGGAGAGGGAGGGGGGTTAAAACTGCGCTGGGGGAGGGGGGGGGGGCAAGTGGTTTTCCGTTAAAATTTTGTGACACAAAAATGGGAGTTAGTTTTTCAGAAAGGTATTGGCAAGCAGAAAACAAATTAGAATGTTACGAACCTTGAACATAGTGAAGAGGAGGGAGGAGGGTTAAAACTGCGCTGGGGGGCAAGTGGTTTTCCGTTAAATTTTTGTGACACAAAAACGGGAGTTAGTTTTTCAGAAAGGTATTGGCAAGCAGAAAACAAATTAGAATGTTAGGAACCTTGAACATAGTGAAAGGGGGGGGAGGGGAAAAGTGGTTGTCCGTGGAATTTTTGTGATAAAATTACGGCAGTAGTTGGTTTTTCTGATAGGTATTGGCACGAGGAAAACGAATTAGGATGTGGCCAACCCTAAAAATGGTGCAGGGGGCGGGGGGGGGGGGTTATAACTGAAAACATAAAATAGGTATATATATGCAACATTTTTCGCTTTGCAATAAGTTTTCAAAGCTTAAAATGCTTAATTTAACTAATAACAACATTATAATGCACAAACATCCGAATTAAATTGCAGACACGTGTTAAGAACTTCTTTTTCAATGTAAAATGTTAGTTTGTGAATGAAAATGCATTCGGCTACGGTTGATAACTTCCATTGATTCCACTTTCTTGTAACCAAACCCATCATTTAGGAATTAAGGTAAGGGTGGGGGGGGGGGGAATCGGGGGCACTCCAAATTTTCAAGATATAATGCATTTGAAATAATTAAGGGGCTAGGAATTTCCTACTCCCTCTTATTTTTTTGACCGTTCGACGGCCTGCACAAATGCGTCTAGGGCAAATTTTATGTAAAAAGCGTTTATAAATTTTATTTTTCTTTTGTACATTATCCCACTTAAAATTTAGTTTTTCACAAAAGTACTAGTTGTTTCTGAAAATTGTATGAATTTCAAATTTACACAGAATATACAATCCCTTTTTTTTTTTGCGTTTTAGCGGGGGGGGGGGGGGGGGTGACATCACAAATTACCGCCCCGGGTGTCACCCATGCTAGGTACGCCACTGACGTAGGTAATTTTTTTTTTCCTTTTTTTTTTCTTTTTGTCTTCTTTTGCTATAAAATCCTCCTCCCCCCTTTTTTCCTAAATTCTTTATTTATTACCTACTGTCAATATTCAATTTCAATTGAATTCAATTTGTAAGATAATTTATTTTCCTTTATTGAAATTTGATATTGATTAACTAATTACAAAACAGTAGAAAGGCTGGTAATTTCTGGGGAGTTGTTTCTAAAATTTGATTTTCCATTTCGCCAACATCAAAATTAGCAATATTATATAAATACTGTATTCGATTATACTGTAAGCATTTGTAAATTGGCTGCTATATAATATGATGCATTTCAAGGAAAAGAGAATGCTTCAAAATGCTCCTTTTTTCTTTTCTTCTTCAATTTAGGATCTTTCCTTTGGGTTGAACTTTAAAGTTCTTTATCAGCTGAAGAGAAATAATGATTGAAAAATTTATTCCTTTTACGAATATTTTTCAATATACATTTACAGAAGCAGAGTATTTATTTATTTTAAACTGCTCTTGTAACCAAGATTGCTGTTTTGACTTTTTAATCTTGAAAATAAAGATGGAATTGTGTAATAATAGGTACAAGTTGCTTGTTTTGAAAAAAAAAAAAAAAAAAAATCTAGAAAAGTACTGTTTTGAGGATATCTTAAGATTGGGTCTTGGAAAACAGTACCTAGAAAAAATGGATTTTGAAAACCGGAATATTGAAGAAGTAAAACTTTTTATTTAGCATATGCTTATTTAATTATAATTTTAAAGGAGAAGAGAAAAAAAAATCTGGAACATGTCTTTGAAACTGAGATTGTTGTTATAATTGCAACTGGAGCGGGGGGAGAGTTGGTTTTCACATTACTAATCCTAATATGAAAGATTATATATTCTGTTATGTCTGCTCCCATCCCCAAAAGCTCAATTAGCACAACAAACCTTTTACATTTTGTAGGGGTGACCCTCCCCCCGAATATCCGGAAGACTCCCCCTCCAAAAGCAAGAGCCCCCCAAATAAAAAAATACCCCTCAAGCCCCTTTAAAAATTTCAATGGCGCAATCAGCGCCATTGAAATTTTTACCCCCTCCCCACATTTTAGTGTTTTTTTTATTCAATTTGAATTAGCAGATTTTTTCATCAAGACTTTTGGATGCCTCTAAACCTTTCGCACTCTGCACTTCATTAGACACGGCAACAACATAATATTCAATCCACGATTACGAACTATTTATATTTTTTCATCTGCATTTATGACGGTTAAGATTTTTTTTAGTATCATTATTTTTTTTAAGTTATTATTATTATTTCGATTATAGTTTCTTGGGAAAAATATATTTCATATAAGACATTCTTACTAATATAGATGGTGTTATATAGTAAATCAACAAAATTTACGGATAATTTTTATCAAATTTATGTATTGGCTGTTTTAACCTCTTCGATTTTTGTTTTAGACACTGTAATATTGAAATATGCAAAAAATACGACTTACTTTTTGCCATTCGACTAAGCTTTTTGCACCGGAGCATTCTGCCATTTTTCCTTTATGTACTATTTTTTAAAATTCTCGGAGAATTAATTTTTAAGAACATCAGGATTTGCTTCAAGAAAATCTAAAATTATTTCGGCGTGATTCTTTGTAACGTAAAACGTATTCTTTGAAGAATAGCCATTAGCGTGCCAGTCGTCAAAGTTCGCGCTTTTCCGTCCAAGAATTAAACAAAACAAAACTAGCTGCACTGAAAGGACATTGGTTGGAAGAAGTCACGTGTACCTCCTGGCCGACCAAACTAATCGAAAAAATTGGCGCCTCTTCGAAAGACAGCTGCGAGCTGTTCAGAATTCAACGTTGCGAGATTTTTTCGATAACATCGATCACGTGACGGGAAATCTCGAAGTCGAAACGTAAGTAGTTTAGAATGACCACCCTGGAGTTTTACGCCATAACATTTAATGTTATGAGGTGTTGCAGGGACTCTAGACCTACAGTTGATCTATCGCTTTAAAATCAACCCTATACGTTTTGTATTAAAGATAAATTGAGTTTAGTGGCAGAAAAAGCTGCGTGGAAGAATACGCTTGATTTTTTTTACTGACGATTCAATCTTTCAGCTTATTGACGTCAAAAGGGGCTTAGAAAACTCACAATGGTTTTGGTATAACAGCCATGTTAATTATTGTTCAAAAGTTCTTTGCTATTTTCTCAGGCCTATTTGCTAAGCGTTTAATATTAAAATGACACAATAAAATTACTTTCTGAAAGTAATATGGTATACATACAATTACATTGCGTAGGTACGGAAAATTAATGTGTTGTAATGAATTTATGGGTTTAAAAACAGTTCGTACTGACAGCTGATAGAATTTTCAACCGACATAGCCATTTGGGAAAAGACAGCATTGAAAAATATACAGAAGATGGTCGGCATCTATCGCAAACAATCTCCGACATTTTTTCTTCTGCAGATAGATTTAAGGCTTTAGAAGTTTGAACCACCATTTCCGTATGGTACTTAAATTTTATAAACCCCATTGTTCAACCATTTTGGTATTGTTGTTGCTGAAAACCAGCTTCCTAAATTTTACCCTTTTTTTTCAACATATAGTGTAATGAATTTATGAGCTCAAAAAATCAGATTCCTTACTAACAGTAGACGGAATTTTCTACCGACAAATCCATGTGGAAGAAGACAGTTGGCATTGGTCGGTAACGATTCCCATCGATCTCCAGAATCGTGCAGCCAATAGTGGGGTTTAAGAGATGAGTGCAGAAAAGTCAAGAGAATGGGAGGATGGGGATTGAGATTTCTTGTAGATAGTTTTTGAAAGGGGAAGTCCGTAATGGGATGCCGAATTTCGTTGTCTCGGAAAAGAATGCGGGGAAAGGAATTGGATTTGACTTCCTGGCTGTTGGAATCCAGGATTCTCCGGAAGTTTGGTTCTGTCTCAAACAAAGCTGACTTGAGTCTTGAATTTCTGCTGTTAAAAGGCGATTGCTGCATGTGAGGTATGTTTCTGCGGTATGGCACCGAACAATTTTGTCAACATCTTAAAGCTTGTGCCGAACTACATACTTGATACATTATAGAGTTGAAATTTGATTTTCCTTTGTCCTGATTAAATTATTTTGGTGTAAATGTATTCTTAAATAGGAGCGCGTATTCAGTTTAGGCCAACGTAGTATAAAACCATATTTGACTTTCATATGCAGATAAATACAGAAAATCGCTCATATTATATCTTTGCACTTTTGAGTACTCGTTTGGTTTGAAGTGCTCGTGGCAAAATTAATTCCTAGTGTAGTTTCGCATTGAATAGAGCCCAGGTGTCTCCATCTGGTAGGAAAACTGGGTGTCAAATTTCTTGTGGTAATGGCATCCGACCACAATTGTGCTACATGAAAGAATGGATGCAATATCGGGGATCGAACGAAAGGAAGATATATCAATGCACTCTCAGAACTACATCCTTACATCTTACGAAATTTTCATCGTATTTGACAAAATGGCTTCTTGAAAAACCCCCATACGTGAAGAATATATGCATTAACGGGGGATAGAACGAAAGAAAGAGTTATCAATGCACTCAGAAATACATCCTTACATCTTGCTAAATTTTCATCGTATTTGACAAAATGGCCTCTTGAAAAATGCTTCGATTACACATTTCGTCAAATTGACGAAAATTTCGTGAGATTTGAGAATAAGTTTCGCAGCGAAGAAAGAATTGTCCTAAATAGCAAAATTTGTCTAACGACTGAGGAATCCTCTAATCTAATGTGAGCGATCCATTTCTGAGAGTGTGGTAATAAACACCACATCCTTCTTGTTTCTAATATCGATCAAATGCATGTTTATCTCAGTTCCAATCATTTCTTGGTCAAGGAATTTTTATTTCGCCAAACAATAGTCTGACTGACCTAAACTATTTGTTTCACTTTACTCGATTTCGTTGGACAAATCAAACACGTCCAGAAACATTCGAAGAAACTAAAAACAAATTAACATTCTTCTGAAGCAAAGCGTGACTTTCCAAGACCTAAATATACATTTATTTATGACACATGCAAATTCAAATACCGAGCATCATCTTTTTTTTTTAATACTAAAAATTCACGAACCGAATTTTGTACATTGAAGAAGAAAACAAGGTGCTTTGTAGTATAATATATTCCATGAAGTAAGGTTGTCATTTCTATTTCGTTCATTAAAACCGACAAAAGTATGCCAAGCATATTCCCGTTTTGTGTTCCAATAATCGTAAACGTGCTTAGAGATCTAATCGCAGTGCTCCGGTTCTTTCTTGACTAAACTGTAGTGGGTGGCATATGTCGTCCAGTTTTATTTACTTTATTTCCAAAGGGGAGTGCCGCCATCTTTTAATGGTCTTGGGCAGTGAAAAAGTTGATGCACCGAATTAGTTAATTATCTATAATAAGACAGTAAATCATCATTTATACGTCTTACAAAGGACTGGCATGAAACGACGTATAAATGAAAACAACATATACACAAAATATTGACAAATGTCTACAAGTTAAACCCTACTAATGCAAATTTCTGCAAACATAGCAGCTGTAAGTTTCTAATAAATATTTTCGTGTAACTAATATAAATAGGTCTGCAGTAGTTCTATAATCTATACAAAGGCACCAATTGAATTTTTTAGAAATCAGTTTTATGTGAAAAAATTCATACTTTTTTTTTTTGTATATCTTAATGAGAAATTTCTCGAACTTTAGAGAGGTTTAAACGACGTAAACCGATGTTTCGCAACTTATTAACGATGCATTTTTGCATTGAAATGAGTTGGAATGAATCGTGATATTATGAAAACGACGTATGATTCGACGACGTAGCATTTTTCCATTAATATTAATTAAGTTAGTAAGCAGTTAAGAAGCTATTTCGTCAAATACGATGAAAATTTCGAAAGATTTAAGGATGTAACGACGCAAAAACGAAAGACGTATAAACGATGTTTTACTATATATGCGTATAGCTTTAGCTTCAGCAGAACTTGATGTTTCGACATTTCAAGATAAGATGGGTTAAAATGAAAAATAGCATGCGTGAAACAGAAATGTTCACTCACTACTTGTTATGTGAACAGGCCTTGCTCACTACATAGGCACTGTTGTGCCTATTTTTTTATTTAATACAATTTAAAAACTCCTCGTGTTCCACACAGTATGCCACGAGGCTTACAAGAGTAAGTATAAAAAACATAAAAAGTTGAAACTTTAAAAGTTTAGACTGTTAACAAAATCAGACAAGATGACAAAAGTCTCGGATCTTTTAACAAGATCCGAGAAAACAGGCGGCCAGCATAAGGAAAAATTTGCCAAACCTTTTCTGAAGACAGTCCTAGGGCCATCTTGTAAACTGCAGTGCAGAAGAACATGTTCAGCGCTCTGCTCGCCAACTCCACAGTCACAAAGCAAATTTGGCGAAATGCCAAATCTAAACAAGTAACTTTTAAAATTTTCATGGCCAGTGAGAAATTGAGACAGTTTAAAATTTGTAGAAAAATAGCTGCACTGCTGACGATGAAAAACAGTAGGGAAGAACTTCCTTGTCCACCGTGCATTTGAGGAGGCAAGATACTCCGTGTTCCAGTCTGCGATAGTTTTCTCCCTTGCCAAAAACTTCAGTGAGACCCAGGAATATCCATGATTAAGTCAATACCGCGCCTTGTCGCTTGCTTAGCAAGTTGGTCTGCCCTTTCGTTGCCGAAATTTCCGCTATGACCTCGAATATAGGTGAAATGAACATCAGCATTTTCAAGCGCACTAAGAATAGAATGAACTTCCACCACAAGTTTTTCGGTGCTAGCTGGATTGCATAATAAGAAAAGGTAGGACAATGAATCAGTTAGCCTTGAAATAGCTCCTTGCGACAGTTTGGGCTTTGTTAACGTTGGGTTTTTTTATATTAATTATATTATGGTACGAAATATATTTTGGTGCACTGTTCATTTAAATTTGTTAATTGTATATACTGAGAAATAATCTATAGCAGAACTATGTTTCCACATTTCAAGATGGCTAGAGATTGTTCACAGAATGTCGGTTTTGTAATAAATTAAGTGGAAAGAGCACGAAGAATATACATTAAAAATATTAGATGCACTACTTTCCTAAACTGGGAGAGGACGAAAGAAATATACCTTTTGCGCACATTTTAATTAAAAAATATTTAAGGGGATCAAAAGGCATTTAAAGTTCAGGAGAAAAAAAGGTTTATGTGCATCAGATTAAGAAAGAAAGCCACTGCAAATAGAGCATTTAGTAAATTTAGCACCCTGAAAAAAAAAAAAAAACCCATTGAGATGTTTACACTAATTTTGTAACTGTTGCACGACGGTCAATAGGAAAAAATGAAGATTTTAATTGGTGTGTACAGTATGAGAGGCCATGGCTGTCAAATATTATTTTTAAAAAATTGTTGCTTTACAGCTAAAATTGGAGCCCAAGAAGAATTGATCGCAGGTTAGGGTAATTCATTTCATATTATTTAAGAGCAGCCCATTAGTACACTTTTTATCTAAAAACGTGCATACTGAGCATCTGAATTAATTCGAAGTAAACATATATATGAACCAGTTACATGCATAAAATATGCAAGTGAGAAAAGTTTAGTTTGTTAGCGCTGCAAATGTCTTTAACTATGCAAAAAAATACCGTTATTTTTAGTATAAATAGCATAAGCACATCTCAACCTGATCAAAAAATAAATAACCAAACAAATAAAAATAATTGAATTAAATTAAATAATTTAAAACACACGTGCATCAAATAATGGTGTAATTCAATAAAATCCCTTAAATACCAATACAACGAAATATCAGTTTCAACGAAATGAGTTCTCTGTCCTGATTTAACTTCCATTCCATTGCTTGAATTCCATTACAACGAAATTCCCTTTACAACGAACAAAGCGACTCTTTGAGGTTCGTTGTAACGGGTTGTCACTGTATAAAAATCATAAGTATCAAGTTTGTTTTAATTAATTTATTTTTTTTCAGAAATCGTCAAGACGTTACTGAAATAACGTCTAAAAACCTATACGTTTAAAAACGTTAAAAAACCCATTCGAAGTACTGTTCACCATTATTTTTTAATAAAAAATGTTAAAAATACTGTTAATTTATAAGCATAATTGATTAATACTAGCCCGGAGTAATACGCGTCGGAAATTAGTAACCATCATATTATTTAAGAAAACTCCTTTTAGCTTCAAACTCATTCACGCATATAATCAAAACACCACACACGTAACTAATAAAGTTATTTATGACTCATATCATTCCATCAGCGGAAACCATGATTCCATATTTGTGGCTATTGTGGTAAGATATGCCTGTTAAGACCTGGAGGAACTATCAAGACTTGCATACGCTTTCTAGAGTTTGATGTCTTCATCATCCAATCGATTGCGGTAACAACCATTACCTGGTCATCCTTGAGAGCATGGCGACACCCAAACTGAATCGGATGCATTGCATATTCATGATGGCTTAACCAACATCATAATTCGATTACACGCTGCAGCGCAAGCGGCGCCCGGCCATTAGTCTAAAGGGAGATGGGCTGTGGTCAAATTAAGCGAAGTTGATTTTCCTCCAATTTGTTACAATGCAAGGAAGAGTTGTGGGGGTATTTCTTTATTTATTTATTGTTAAATTTTTATTGTGTGTGTCGACGTCAATCGTTAACTTAGTTAGAGTTGTTTTTTGTATCACTTGTTTTCCTCTGAGGCCTTAGAAATTCTTGCAGCCGACGACGAGTAAATTGATACGTTTACCAAGAAAAAAGATGTTGCTTGTTCGTATTAAATCATAAAGATATGCTAATGAATTGTAATGCTACTCCCGCATTTTTACTTGAGTATTTTACTAATATGGCAGTGAGAAGCAAAAAGATGTAAGAGGACTTTTTTAAGTTTCGACAAAAACGCATTTGAAGTTCAGATCCTAGGTAGACTTTCATTGAATTCTTTTTCTAAATCATACTATACAGCAGAGCCTATCAGGGCTACTTGTTTTATCCCTTGCACCAACGCAAAGGAGATGTTCTGCAGCCATTTGTACAGACTATCTGAAAGTTTTTAATTTTGGTGCTTACGCCTCTTAGCTTCTCACTGCCCCAAATGTTTTATCGTTTGCGCGTGTAAATTTACATTACTTAGAGTTATATAAATATAGCACGCTTACATAGCATATGGGATGAGGTGAAGCAAATAAAGCCATTAAATTAACTGATGTTACATTACTTTAAAATTAAATCATTCAAGAATATAATTTTCATAATTCAGCACTCTCCGCTTTTAAGGTAAGACAAAAGTAACAAGCATTAGCGTTTCTTTTTTCTTCTTTTTTAATTATATTTCCCTTCATTAGAATTAGTTACGAAGTTTAGCATTTATCACTTATTTCAAATGGTATTAATGATTTCAGTTTGAAAGAGCTCTAGCTTCTGTTTGAGTACTAGGTTATCTGTAATAAAAGAGCAATTTTCAAGCTATTTACGTCGGACCTTATCCCACATCTAATCAACGATTGATATCTTCATGAATCTATTACCACAATATTAAAACATGATTTTTATTCATATTTCTTTCTTTTTCTTTTCTTTTATTTTCTTTACTTATTGAAACGTTAATAACTTTGATTACATTGGTGATGGAATTTGTCTGTTCATTTGTTAACTCTTCACTTCTATTTGCATATTAGGTTAGTTGTAATAAAATGTTATTTTTTTAGCTATTTATGTAGCACTTTATCCTGCATGTAATCAACGGTTGATACATTCATATGCATCTATTATCATAATATTAAAAAAATGCTATATTTTTCGTATTTCTTTCTTTATTCTTCTTTCTTCCTTTTTCGTTTTTTTCCCCTTCCTTTTCTTTCTTTTTTTTCTTTCTTTTTTGCTTTTGAAACGTTAATAACATTGATACCATTGATGATAGAATTTGTCCGTACATTTTTTAATTCCTTGCTTTCCTTTAATGACTTTGTTAATGTCGGAACTATTATATTTAGTCCAGCTAGAAATTACTATCACTACAAACAAACTGGGAGAAGTTGCTTGGTATGTTTTAAAACCGCTAATAAGTCAGCATGTTATGAACGTTAAATTGAGATTCGGTGCATTGATAGTCTTTTGACTCATACTAAAAGAATTTTTATCTTGGCGCGTTACATATTAAACCTTTTCTCTTCATCGAGATTTTTTTTTTTTGTTTTTTTGTTTCCTTCACGCCGCTAACTGAGCACCACAAACTTGGCAGAGCCCGTCTTGAATCTGCGAAAACCACAGACAGATAGTGTGACAGCTTTCTTGCTTCGTTTTATGCTCATCACAAATCCGACAAACCAGTCCATTGACAGAGGTTGGGTGGCCTTGGCTAACACCCAAAACAGCCGAGAACCCTAGAGAGAGCATAGCAAAACAATCAAGGAAGACGCATCCCTCCTTGCAAGGTGCAAAAATGAAAAATCCGCACCGCAAAAATCCATCGACTCAAGGGGAAAAAAATCGCATTTGTCACCTTTGCTCCGTTACTGGGCGTAATCATTTGCTAGAAAAGTCTCCGCTATTTTTTCTTAGGATGAGAAAAAAAAAATATGGAATGAAAGAAGGTATTAAAAATTTAGGAAAATACAAGGAGCATTTGTTCCTCCACGTTTCAGTAACAAAGTATTATTATCCCACCCTCCCCTTCTTATTGCTTAAGAGTCGTTTGGCAAACGAGTTTGCATTTCAGTGTAGGTAAACAATCACTAGAGACTTTAATATTTTTGATGAAGAATTAACGTTGCTGTTGGCGAGAAGTACATTGTACATATAACGTCAGACTTAACAGATATTTTAGAAATTTAATTCATCTATTGTTTTTGTTTAAGAAAATCTAGATGTATTTGCATGAATAATAATTAACAAAACGATGAGAATCCGTAAAGATACTGAAAAAATTTGAATTTTCTTGTTGATGATATGTGCATGAACAAAGTTTGAAAAACTACTCCTAGGATAGGAGCTACAAATGCAGATTTCCATGATTCATCAGGTTTAGTCGTAAAACATAGTTATACTAGATGTATTTTCATGTCACAAACGTTAATATTTTATTCGTTAGATAGTTGCTAAGGCTAGATGATTCGCATTTTTGTGCAACTCATTTTTTATGCCTAGAAGCTGGGTTTGGTGGCTGTTTAAGTGAAGTTGGCAACGGTTTGTATCTACACGGCAGCAAATCTTATTACATCTATGTATAATAGAACTACATAGAGTAGGCACACATTATAACTCGCAAGAGCAAGGCCGAATTTAGCTCCATGCCACCCACCCCTGGGCAGATGTGAAATCTGCTGCCCCCTCCGTCTTAAAAGAAACAAAATTTTCCTGACTCAAAAACACGAAAAAAAAAGTTCCCGAAATTTAAACTCAGTGTTCTCTCCAAAAATTCCTTATTCAGTAAATTTTGCTAACAATTCGGCTAATTTGGAGATAATATTGCAACATAGAAATTAATTTTTCATTAAAAAAAAATTAAAACTGATTTTTCAATGATGCCTAACGTTCCTTCTCATTAGATTTTATGTTTGTATGTATGATATGCGTGTAAGCTCGTGCTTTTTTATTCGCTAAAATTAGAATTTTGATCCTGCCAAAATATTTTTGTTCGATGCGTCTCTGTTTATATTATTTACATTGGGGGGATCATGGCTCAAGTAATGCTCTTGGGCAAGTTATTAAACGATTCACTTAAGACCAATGTAAATACTATTTACAATTTATATATTTATTTACAATTATCAATCAATAGAGCATGGCTTCATAAAACATGTTCTCTTTCATTCTTTGAAGTTTTAAAACATTTCCTTTTAATGGCAACGCAGACGAATTACTGAAAAATGATATAGTTATGAGTTAGATCTCTAAGGGAAAATATAATGATAGAAAATGGGGAGATGTTGACTGAGATTAGGACCGAGATTTGTCTCGAATGCTAAGCATGTTAGTACGTTTCACGTAAGACAGCATTTTTATTTTTAGAATAAATTAACTAACTTCTTTGTTGTTTCATTATTTGTCATCTTTTGCTCAAGAAGACATTTTGGTTTTAGAAAAAAAAAAAGAAAAAACAGGCCAAAAAAAAAAAAAAAAAAAAAAACCGACTACTTTCTGAATTATTTTTGTTACTTTTTAAAAAAAGAACTCTTTTGAACAAAACCGTGTTTAGAAATCGAAACTCTAGCTTAGTTATTCAACATCGATATAGCTGAATCTTTGATAAGCACTGAACTTTAATATCTTGTACGTTTACCATTTTATCAGTTGTCTTTATTTATAACAACATCTTTATCGTGTTATTTTTTTTTTTTTTTCATCTACAAATCAACGATTTGAATCATTTATTCTGTTATTACGTTCACTCACTTGCACTCTTATCATTCTTCAATGTTCTATGATATTTCATTAGTAATTGTAGCTGAAAAATATTTCGGAGTCCAATTTTGTCGCTGTTGAAAACTGTCCATTTGAAAACAATACAATCACGTTTAAAAAATTTTTTGAATACTCTTTTTCGTTCTTCGATTTTTAATTTAGCATGCTGCCTTTATTTAAAATTGTTTAGCCTTTTTCGCTCTCTCTTGTCACTCATTTTCATTTGACTCCGAGACAATATTAATAGAAAACAATTTTTGAATATAAATAATGTAAAAAAGAAAATGAACTCCAATCACTCAAGATACCAGTACTGAATAAACTTTAGTATAGCACTAAAAATCTTAGTCAAACTCCAATCTTGTTGCGACTTTTGACCAAACGCAGCGACACTTTCTGAAACCGACTAATGCTTTTTGTCTTCACTTACTGTTTTATGCTGATCTATTACCATGATTTGAAAACATTTGATTTTCATAAGATGGGTGAAAGTAATCATTATTAAAGTACAAGAAAAATTTGTCTCTGTGGAAAACGAAAGAGTGCTAATATTTTACTTTCAAGAACAACAAATTAATTTAAAAAACGCGTGTTTAAAGCAAAATTTGCTGTATCTGAAAATTTTGCCGCCTTAGGCAGCTGCCTACTCTGCCTATTGGGAAATTGGGATCTGCGCAAGAGTCTATATTTATTTTGAACTTTAACTGAATTCTTAGAGTAAATGCATTGCCTTATTAATAAGAAGACTAATAAAATTGAATTTTGCTATTTACTTCAAAACACTTTGACAAAAAAAATAGTTCAGGATATGTTGGGTAAAAAGTGGTAAAAATCACATAACACATTAAATCGGTTTTTCTCATTAATTTATCATAAATCAGGCGACGGTTCACACCCATCGGCAAAAACTACACCATATATTAAACTTCATGTTTCTATGCCTTAACTGTTTCCTGGGACAAGTGCCACAAACGAGTAAACTAACAAAAACACTAATAGTATCTTATTATACGTATAGATGCCAGTAGGAAATGTGATCATCTCTCTTAATTTATAGTTAGCTCTTTTTTTTTACATTAATCCAAATATTGAAAAATAAATGCTGATGCTGCTAACATAACATTTATGGAGTTTGATAGATTAATTCGTTCACTTAAGTTTAAAAAATGTTTCATAGAGAAAAGGAGGAGTTCGATTTTATTAAAGTAATGAAGTAAATTAGAATTAAAAGTAAATTAAAAGTAATGAATTAAAGTAAGTAATGAAAATATTTTCGTACTGACAGCTGACACGTTTTTAAACAAATCAATAAATGCAATAGCCGTGATACTTCAAGCTTAGTAAAAATTATTTGTAGACAAAGTATTTTAAGACAATGGATCAATCTAAGTACGAGGGAAATTTTTCGAATTGAATTTCAAGTATCGCTTCACAGAACTGCTCTGGTCTTAACTTCTTCTAGCAAAAATCATCTACAGTCCGAATTCATTTTCTATTTATTCGCTATGATCACCGAACATGGCATAGTGCAAGTTTCAAAAGAGAAAAAAAAAGTCCCCGTTCGCTTGTTCGGAAAATGGATTAACTTGCTTTTTTCGAAGTAGTCGTCGAGTCTTTGAGATTCGAAAAATTAAACTGACGAGTCTAAATCCCCTAAAAACAGAAACGAGAAAATAAGTCCGTCGATTGTGAGGATGGATCCCAAATCTAGAGAGCTTTTAGAATTTTTCTGACTGAATTCAAGCAAAAGGATTAAGTAGTAGTAGGCACAGATTTTCTTTAGTAGAAGTTTTCTGGTTAGCTAAGAGATTTGCGGTGTATAGAAGAAGCCCGGGCAACGTGAATACCTTAAGCTTTCCTTGATTATTGTCGTTTAGTAATAACTGGGGAATTTGAAACAAATATTTATAATCACTCTTCATTTAATGAACTAACGTAATGCACTAACGGTTGTCCTTAGTATTAATTAAACTTTTTGATATCAGGCCAGTTTTCAACAATGGCATGAATATCCACTTTGCCCGACATCCGGGGTAAAGTGGATTCAGTACTAGGGCAAAGCGAACAACAACATTATTTGTCATAAAATTAAACATTAAAAATTAAATAACTATCGAAAGTTAAAGGAACAAATTCAAAAAACATTTTTTGCTACAATGCTAATTATTGTAGTTGTTACAAACAAAGAAATTGAACTTAAAAATGAAATAAACTTTGAAAATTAAAGGAATGTATTAAAAACATTTTTTTTTGCTGCTCTGCTAATTATTGTAATTATTACAAATAAAGAAATTGAACTTAAAAATAAAATAAACGTGGAAAATTAAAGGAACACATTGAAAAACTTTTTTGCTACACTACTGATAATTGCAGACAAAAAAAATTAAACTAAGAAAAATCAACATCCAAAATTGTAGGAGCATATTAAAAAAAAAAAAAAAAACTAGTCATTGCAGTTATTTCAAACAAAATTCATCACCATTTTCGAATGCTGAACACTCTTCTTGACACCACTGAGTACAAATACAACATTGTATACAGTTTTCCGTTGGCGGATCATCTTTTTCAATGTACATTTCAACACAGAAAATGCACCTTACACATCTTCAAATTTCTTTCCTTCTATCTTTATATTATTCTATTTTGCACTTTTATGTAATGTGGCAGAGATATCTGATTTACAGTCTTTTTGGTAGTATTCATTTTAACAGTCTTTTGAGAAGCTTTAGTCGGAAAATCATCCAGTGACTTCATGACAAAATCATCTAGTGACTTCTTGCTTTTTCAAATTTTTGTATCTGATCTTCCTTTACTGGAGTACTTGTCAGGAGTGTAGATCTTGTTGTTATTGGTTTAGCAGGCTGAGGAATAGCTCGTAAAACTGAAAGACTACAGTAGTTCTTAGAATAACCAGGTTTGGATGAAGCGGCGGAAACATCATTGCCTTGGATCCCGGGGGAGTCCCCCCCCCCCAAGAGAGGTGTCAGATCCCATGGGAGTATAAGGACTGTCTTCAATGGTATCATTGTCTTGAGATCACAAAATTGAAGGACTTCCAGGTTCGGATGAAGTGACTTGTCATGACCGAGCGGAGTGAATATGGTATCCACTTTTCTCAATCCGCTTTGCCCTTCAGGTACATTTTGGAGGTTATCTCAAATTACTAAAAAACCAGAGCGTCTGAACTCGTCGTCTACGGATAGTTGAAAGCTACATAATCATGCATCAAATCCTACTCATAACAAAGAGCCTGTCACAAATAGTATTAAAGTTATAAACAAAACACTTACCTCTGCAAATTAATATTATTTTCTCAAAAACATTCTTTGTTGGCTCATTGGCCAACAAAGTGCACACGGAGCGGCAACAGATGACATTTGCTATGACAACGCAGCTGCCGGCCAACGAACAATTTGGGAGTTATAGGCAATATTCGCTTTGGCCGGGGTATCCACTTTACCATGGTTTCCCCTACTCGTTTAACCCTTTAAATGACTTATTCGCTTGCTTGAGGATTTTATTGTCGGTTTCCGTCTTATTCAGAAAATAAAAAAAGCATTTATTTATTTAAAAAAAACAAAAGAGATTTCTTTGACATACAAAATGGAGAGGGTGATGTATAATTAATAGAACAATATACTATAAAAAAGAAAATCAACAATTTTTGATCGCACGAAATTAGTAGATTACTGTATACACGTGTTTCGGGGTTTCAGGAAGCCCCTTTTTCAATGCAAAATAGTGAGCTTTTGGAAAAGGGGTTACTTGAAACCCCGAAGCACGTGTATGCCGTAATCTGCTAATTTTGTGCAATTAAACATTGGTTTCAGTTCAAAGAATACTTATGTTGGTCCTTTTTATCTTTCTATAAGGAAATATTTAAACATATAACGAGTCATCACTGATAGTACAGAAATATTTTAAGATTGGATCCACATTAAGAGGCATCAAAATTATTTTTGTGCTTTCTACTCCAGATAAAAGTTTTACAAAATATTTTTTTCAAAAGATGCTCCAGTTTTTTTTTTAAGTATGTTTTTTTTTCTAACTTCGTTCTCGGCGTGTTCGTCTTTATTTAAGATTTTAAAAATGGAGCCCGAAAAGAAATGTAATTTATTTTATCCGTGCACCAAACTAGTATCTGCAAAATTTCCCCGCCAAGAAAACCATTTTGACATCATGAGAGATAAATCTCCGCAGTGTGTTCTCTCTCTAGCTTTTTCCCCCTCTCTTTTTCTAAAAGATTTTTAATACAAGTTTCAAAGAAACAGAAAAACGTTAAACAATATTACTTTGATTTGTCGGTAACTAAGGGTTAGTGTAACTTTCATTCAAAATAACACTTTAGTAATGTTTACAATTTTTACTCTTAAGTGCATTAATGTAGAATGGCACCGAGCTCTTAATTTTCATAATTTGAGAGTAAAAAGTTCACTAACAAACATTACATCACTTGTACAGAATTGTACTCTTATTTATAAATATAAAACTAATCGTGTGTTATTTTTACATTATGCATCAAACATATCGCTTAGAAATAATTGACAGCTGTAGTTTCAAATTTGGAAACGTTTTTATACATGTCTATTTAAATCCCCTTCATCAACTTCGGAGTTTTTTTCTGAAATCAAATAATTTTCACATTATTAATAAAACTTTTCAGACCCTTCTTGATTTAATTATACAATTATGAATGTCTTTCTAAGAAGTGGGGTGGCGGGACTTGAGCTGAAATATCTAACTCCTTTCAAAATCTAATATTGAAATAGTTGTAACCGGCTAGATACGCAGCTCCCTTTTTTTTCTGTATCGTTCAATTTTTTACGCCAGGAACGTCAACATCGGCGGCTGCTTAAATAAATTTGGTGGAGGTAAAAATTATTGTAATCAGCATATCTCATCAAAAACAACCCTGTTGTAAAAATTTCCCCGCCAAGAAAACCTTTAACTTTTCTGCACAAAAAAGAAACCTGCATCCTAAACACAAAAACCCTCAGCCATAAAAAGTTATGATATCTAGTTTGCCCGCCAAGTATCTGCCAAACTATCATCCTCCCTCTTCTCCTTTTTCATCACAGCTACTTCCATTAGAACCTCCTCCCACCTTCAACTCCTCAGAAATATGGATAGATCTTTTAAATTGTTTATCTTGTTTGACGGGAAGCTTTTTGCTCACCAAGCAACCACTTCACTTTGAAAAGGAGGTTCTAATGGAAGTAGCTGTGATGAAAAAGGAGAAGAGGAAGGATGATAGTTCAGTAGATACTTGGCGGGCAAACTAGATATCATAACTTTTTATGGCTGAGGGTTTTTGGGTTTAGGATGCAGGTTTTCTTTTTTGTGCAGAAAAGTTAAAGGTTTTCTTGGCGGGGAAATTTTTACAACAGGGTTGTTTTTGATGAGATATCACATCTTTTTGCATTGATATTCAAAACCACTACTTTGTCTGTATATTACTTTGTCTGTATTTTTAGAATTGAGAACATCAAGTCAAAAAATTTTCAATTGAAACAACGCTGTTTTGTGTTTTTAAGGAGCAATAATGGCTAGCCTAATTTTACGTCAAGTTATTTTCTGACTATTACGATTGTATGTTCATTTTGCGAGAATTGGGCGGTTTAAATTTTATTACAATTCTAATATCCTCTCTCTGTTGCAAAGAAAATTTCTTGGATAATAAATAAAATACTATATATTAAATTATATTGCTTTCGAGTATTTTGCAAATTCGCAATAAATTCTATTACAGTTTCTTTATTTGACAGATTATTCAACATTTTCATGAAGGTTTCTTTAAATGTTTTACAGCTTGAGGGCTATTTTAATCTAGCTTTTCACTTTTGTTTAGTTACATTTTTTCTTAAATCGTGGATTATTTTACGTTTTATGGGATAATTTTAATTGTTTGGTGATTTATCTTTTTTTTTTGATAGAAGTCTTCGTCTTGTTTAATACCTAGTTTTGTTAAGAAGTTCATTTAAAAAACGAAATAACGCATGTTATCACCAAGCAAAAAAAAAAAAAAAAAAACCCTAAGCCATTAAATATTTTAAATTTCAATGTGTCAGAAGATCTATACAACTTTACTCGATGTCAAATCGCGGATATCCCAAATTTGCCATAGCGAATGCGCATGTTGCGCGCAGACTAAGCTCATTAAAAGTCTTGCTTAAATTAATTGCAAAAAATTTTTCAGTTAACAAATTACTGCAAAGCACGGATATCCACACACGTATTTCATATATTTTCAATTCATTATGTATTGTTTGTGAAAAATCCATTATTTTAGAAAATAAGCAAACCAATAAAAAAGTGCTATTTTTCGCTTTCAATTAAAAAGTTATATGTGCCGTATTCATATGCGTACAGTTTCATATAATTTGTCACGTAAAATATTGTAATGGTTTAATCCCAGTTTCGCGCCGACATTTAAAATTTCTTCCCTCCATAAATATATCAAAACTGAAAAACAGGAAGAAAAGAAATTTTGTATCGGTGAAACGGGGGGGGGGGGGGACAGCATTCTAATCTCATTCATTAATTTGTTTCTCTGCTTAAGTATAAACAAACAACATAAAATCTGAAGACAGAAAGCCCAAATCTGAAAACAGAAAGCCCAATGAGCTAAGTCTGCGCGCATGCGCAGTCGCTGTGGCAAATTCCTGATATCCGCGATTTAACGTCTAGTTGCAACTGTTGGATATGTTTTAGTCTTGATTGAATTTCATTTCCAAAGACAACTTCGGAATAACTGTTAGATCTGTTCTAACCTTGCAATTGCAGTCCGAGGTAAACAAACCCTATAAGCCGAGAGTAAGAACATGAGAATTTAGGGAAAATTTGATTTTCAAACTTTAATTACTCCGGCCCATGATGTCCCTGGGGGTTGAATTTTTGTATATGTACTCAATGGCCCCCCAAAAATATGTAAACAAAAAATCATTACCGTAGCCACCCGGGGGGCTGTGATAGAACCCCGGGAAGGTACAATTTGGGGGATAAAAACGAGGGGGGAAGGGGAGGGGATCAAATGGCACAAAAGGCACATCAGTAGGGCACGAGGAATGTGTGTGCGAAATTTCAGCTTGATTCCTTTTTTCGTTTGGGCTGTAGCCCTGTCAAAGAAAGCGAAAACTATTTGGAACAGCGATTTTATAACTTTAATACCTCCTCCCCCTGATGGTCTAGGGGATTGTATTTTGGTTTACGGCGTCAGGGGCCACTAGAGATTGACGGTACACCCCAAAACTCGCCCCAACCCCTTAGGGAATAAGTGTGAAACTCGGGAGGATTCGAAAGGAACAAAGGGGAAAGGGGAGATAAGAATTACAATAGATGCCTTCTCCTCCAACTCGAGGGAAAAGTTTAGCGAGAGGGAAAATTTTCGGGGATATTTTTTCGTGTATGAGACCGCCATCTTGCACTACAAAATGCTAATATTGTCTCTCTAAAAGTCCCCCTGTGAAGATATATTGAGTTATACAACTTGTTTCTCATTAATTGTTTTTTTGTTCAAAATATTTTAAGATTTTTGACGATATCATATTCTGTACTGTAAATGGAAGAAAATTTTATTTTAAAACTTTATTATTATAGGCAAAGGCGTTTCCCAAATATTTTTGAATCTCTCCGAGAAATATCTTAATATCTTTTATACAGTACATTTATTTTCAAACCGAAACATTTTAAATATGATTTAATGTGGGATGGCTATTTAGAATATGAATATTATGGATGTGCTGAGTAAAAAAATAATTTTAGTCGTAAAAATAATAAAATCGGAAAGTTTTTTAGTACTATGAAAAGTTAATTTAATTCATGCGCTTGTTAATTACATACATTCCTAAAGTTAATTATTCTTATCTGAACTTGATAACTGCAAACTACATCTCCACAATGTTCAACCTATCTTATTACTTAATAAATAAACCGAGAAAAAAAAAAAAAAACAGCTCCTATAAAGAACAAATTTAGTAATTCAGAAATAGCATGAAAATAATGAATTAAAACTAACTTCTCGTATTATTCACATAAAGTTCTTTATTTTCATGAAGTACACATTAGGGCCATTTCACGGAAAGCGGTCACTTTGTCTCACAAGTAACGCCTCATATATTAGATTAAAAATAATAAATTTAAATCGGCATTGAACAATATCTTGTTACTTAAACACACATGTATGTGCGATTTATTTAAGTAAAAAATTTCGTTATTCCTTTTTAAAATTATTAAACTTCTTAATGCTTCTTAACCCCCATGTCCCCCCCCCCACAAAAAATGGCTACTTTTTCGTGGACTTAAATTGCATACTTAATTTTTTCACTGGTTCAAATTATTATTTTTCAGCAAATGAGATATGCTTCATTAACATTGGAACTTTAGCTTTCAAAACCTACAACTTGTATTGTCATTGCAAAACTATTAGGGTTATCTTCAAAAAGTATCTTTTCTGTCACACGCCTTTTAGCAAAAACTTTAAAAAACAATTCATTTAATAAAGTTCGTTTTTTTTTTCTTAATTTTTTTTTAACCTCAATCAAAAGTATATATCTATTTAAACATGCCAGCAATGTTTTGATAGTAATTCCTATTTTAACATATTTTTGGTTCACAGCATGTGAATTCTCACCTCTGTGGCATGTCAAACACCTGGTGTCACTGTTACTTTTGCTTAATAACTGGTTCTTTATTTATTATTTCTTTCACAAGTGTCTCGAATGCTAACCTTTTAAGTATATTTATTTTTTTAACATTGTGTTTTAGTTCGTTTTAGAAGCATAAGGAATTACGTCAAACAATAAATTCTCACCTCCGTCACAAAATGCCATTTCTCATTAACAAATGGCAGTAATGACATCACATTTTATTTTCCCTTATGCGATGGAGCCCCCTTGTTTACGTTCAGCCATATAGAAGTTGTGAGATTTTACTTGAAAATCAAGATAGATTTGGTTTTAAAAACCGAGTGTGGTTATTGGGAATTCTCACTTCCGTGAACTTGAATTTCAGAACGTAAATTAATGTAAAAAAAAAAGAAGTTCACATGTTTTCATATGCTTAACATGAGCAGATTGTAGCAACTAAGAAAAAATTTATTTCCCTGAAAAATTTATCAATTAGGCTTATATTAATGGAAAATTCTTCACCACCGTGACAGACCTAATCAATGTCATTATTTTTGAGGTGAGAATAAATGATGAAGGCGAGGAAATACCTCAATTTTAGACAATCTACCAAAATTATAAATTACCATTGCATTCTCAAATTTACTAATTTAGAAATACATTAATACTATACAAATTTAACACCAATTTGAACTATAGTGCCTAGAAAGAGTAGTGTGCCGATCGACGGGGAAAAAGTGAGGTCAGATCTGAGGAAAACCCAGATGGCGCTGCGCTCGAATAGTACGTTATGCTCCTCAATCAGACTCGTTTTAAATCAGCGATTGCATGCTCATTTCGCAGTTTAAAAGCCCCGTTTTTCGGATTGAACTTATTTCTGCGCAAAAGACAAATTCTGTAATAAGTGCTATTTGTTACATGGGTGTTCATTTATTTTTTGAAGAAAATAAAATTACCTTATGCTAATTTATCTTCAATGAAAATAGTAGACTATAAGGGGCCATTCATAAAATACGTAAGGGTCCTGAGGGGGAGGTGGGTTGGAAAAGCCTTACGTACCTTTGGGGGTTGGAGGTCAAACTCATTCTTACGTAATATTTTCCAAGTCGGTATTTCACATTAGAAATTGCGCGGTCAACAAGTGATTTGGTAGAGATTATGTTCCATTTGCGTATGGAAGGTAAGAAACGTGTTAGGATAAGATGTTTTTTTATTTGTTTAACAAAGAATGAATAGTTTAAAATATAATAAAAGAGTCGCATGTTTTATTTTTAATTAATATTCCATCAAAAAAAAAAATGTCGAAAAACATTCAGTTTAGATTCTAAATTTTCAGTAACTATTTCTTTACGCAAAAAGTTATGTTTAATAATGTCAATTTCATAACGATTCCAGTGATGTAACGATTCCAAGATTTGTTATTTTATCATTTTGAAAAACGAAATGGAATCTTACGTAAAAATAGGGGGGGGGGGGGGGGTGAAAAAATCTTACGTACCCTTGCATGGAGGGGGGGGGATCAAAAATTGCCAAAATCATCCTTACGTAATTAATGAATGGCCCCTAAGTATTCCAATAACTGCGCGTCTCTTATTTCTCTACTAATATTAAAACTGAAAGTTTCTCTGTCTGGATCTATGTGACGCGGACAGCGCCTAGACCGTTCGGCCGATTTTCATGAAATTTGATACAAAATTAGTTTGTAGCATGGGGGTGTGCACCTCGAAGCGATTTTAAATTCGATTTTGTTCTTTTTTTATTTCAATTTTAAGAACAGTTTCAGGAGCAAAATTATCATAAGATGGACGAGTAAATTACGAAATTATCATGACGTGGAACCGTAACATGGGAAGAGCGAATGAACATAGCCAATTGGTGAGAAATTCATCATCCATTATTTGTAAATATGCAAGCTAATCAAATGATTTTTTTAATTTTCTCCTCCGGGCAAAGTCCTGCGGATACCGCTAGTTTCAAAATAAAACTGCTTCGAAATTCCTAAGCTAATTAAAATTATCAGGTCTTCTCAGTCTGAGTCGAAGAGTCGGAGTCGCTTGAAAACCTACCGACTCCGACCTGTTTTTTTTTTAAATTTTCAAGGACTTTCCTTACATTAAAAAAAATAATAGGGTCACTTGCTCCGATCACATATAACATACTAATTTGCAAATAACTTTAGAACTTGTCTTCAAACGGTTTTGCTGTCGATAATTATCGAAATAGAAGTGTTTTTGAATCTGACGTTATCATTGTCAAAAAAAAGTAGTTATGTATTTTTATCTTTTATCTCATATGTAAAATAGCGAAAGAAATGTATCCTTAAAAACTAAAAACAAATGAGGAACCTCCGCGTCCCTCTCCTTTGTCTAACATTGCTTATGATATCTTTAAACTTCTTTTAAAAGGAAGCGCAGCTTCTGAATCTCCCTACACTGTTAAAACTACAGGTTGCATTCGGCACCTTTCAGGGGTGAAACGCTTGTTCACCAGCGGCACCTAATACGGAGCCGAAATTGCACCTCTAACTAGGGTGAAAAACAGGCACCTTTTAAAAAATAGGCAGCCGGGGTGAAAAAAATGAACCTTCGGAGAGAGAAATGGCACCCTTACTGTAGATCCCCCCCCCCTCCCCCGTATTGTGTGCGTTTTTGAATACAGTTGTGTATTTTTCTTTTTTTAAGAGTTTTGTTTTGATTCATGATAGTCTACGTTTTGCACACTTTTCACATGGCATGAATTCAGTACTGGAAATGATTAAAACTTGTAATTACAGCATTTGACCATATTTCAGAGTTTTCAACATAGTTAAGAAGTGCTCATTGCTTTAATTCATCTGACCGTTCTCTACATCAGTGTTTCTCAACCTCTTTTGACCCACGGGTCGGTAAAAACAAATGAAAAACATTGCGGACCTGTGAAATTTTTATCCTTTTCTTAAAAATAAATTAAATAAATAATAATAATTATAATAACTCTCGGGGCGGTAAAAAACTTGTGAAAAAATTCTGCGTACTGATGAGTTTTTTTTTTACAAAGTAATATTAAATATGAATAAAACAATAAATATCTACAGACTTTATTTGGTATCAAAGAGTTGTCACAAATATATTTAAAGTTAAAGACGAGTAATTATTTGAATAATCATAGTTAAGTTAATGATCATTTGTGAGAAATAACCGCACCGAAAGTAAAGTGTAGATGTACTTATGAATTATTTACATGAACAGCCAAAAATATTCTGGGATATTAAAGTTACGGAAAAACAAAATCGTTTCTCAAACGTTCAAAATTTCAATCAAAATAACAATAAAATAAAATGCGCATAAAATTTTTCGATAGTTAAAAATTTAAAGAAATTCCTAACACTATCGAATAACCGCTAACAGGAAATGATTCAAACACTTGAACGAAAAAGCAAAAGAAAAAGATAGACGGAGAGAGATTTCTTTTTTATTTTTTGCGCTCGCTATACAAAGCACAAGAATCATTTTTATTTAGGTTCTCACTTGTTGATTATTGAAAATATCATTGCGGTTACTATTTCGGTGATTAAATGTTGCTTATCGAGTACTCAAGAAAATAATGATAGATACATTTAGTAGCGTTTTGAATGATGGAATTTTCACGGCAGTAACGGTAACCTGAAAATAAACAACTAACGGTACTACGGTATCGTAACGGACTAATGGTAACTGAAAAGCATTAAACGTACTTTTAACTATGTTTAAAAGCCCTAAAAGCTACAAAGTGATCAAAAGCTGTACTTACTTGTTATTTTAAAGAATTATCCGACAAAAGTTGAGATTTAATCCAATAGTGTACTTCATTCAATGTGAAAGACGTAGAAGCCACGCGTAGTGCAACCTATCATTCGTCCGCCATATTGAAGTGGTTGAATGGTGAATGTATGCCGGAAGCGCATGCGCCAGCAAGTCATTTAGCGATTGCTTGCTGTTTTGGCACCCCTGTCTACGACTGTCTGCTACTTTCGCACCTCTGCTTTACTTCCTGGCCAGTATGGCACCCTTGGTCACCATGTTTTCACCTTAGGAGGAATATATTCACTCGTCTGGAACCTCTGGTTATAACAGTGTACCCTTAATCAGGAAACAACACGACAGTGTTAAAATTAAAAAATCTAAATAAGTAGCGATCAAAAGAACATTGTGATACATGTTTTTGGACGCAAAAAATATTTTCCCGTTGTATATATATGAGATTTTAAAGACTATGTGAATTTTAAGAAAAGTGAGTCTTGTTATTCCAAATTTAGCGAGTTTCGATGGGGACAGACATCTTTCTCACGCTCTGTAGATATGGATGTCCTGCCACATACAGACGAGGAAATCGTCTGTGAGAAATTCGTACCTTCAATCCCTCGCCAAGTGTTTAAATTTGCCACTTTTCTTAAAATTTCGAGAGACTTAAATACCTTTTATCTCGATAACGGGGGACGATAACAAAAATAATTTTTAATTTCGTACAAGATTTTAAAAGGCTGAAAATAAAATTTTTTTTAATATAACTTACGTGCTCGTTGATTCCGTTTGTCCGAAAGTCGAATGGTCGGTCGCTAACAGTTACCAGGCGTAGCGTTGCTGGAGATTTCCAACCTATTCTCCAGACCTATAAACTGTAGAGGTGGTGCTACTATATACCGTGCCCAAGTTGGACTCTTTCTCATTTAGGGGCCTCATTGACTAAGAAGTCGCTCCTTTCTGCTTTAAACACATGCTGGCTACATGAATGGGGCTTGAGTCTCCCAAGTGGCATTAAAAACAACAACAAACTGCGACCTAAGCCATCTCGATTGATAATACATTTGCCTTAAAATATAAGCATCAAATTTTCAGTCAATTGTGTAAAATTTTGTTTTGAAAACATCCTTGTCTTTGTGTCTACTTCAATAATGATCTTTTTATCGTCAATATTATTTTCCACATAATTTTCATTATATACAAAAACTACAATATTTGGAGATTTTTTAAATTTCATACAAACCCAATATTCGTTAGGCAAATTAATATGAACAATTTCATTTATAATAGTTTTATACGTGGTTACTTCAGTTTCATCTGCGGAGAGATCAAGTTTTATTTTTTTCAAACAGGGAACATTTTTCTTAACTGCATAATTCCTGATGGACCTTTTCTTTGGTAATTTTTTAGTAAAGTATGTTGGCAGACTTGGGAAAATTGTCGGAATTGCCTTATCTGTCAAAAAAGTTTTTCCCCGAGGAATCAACCTGTCCTCACCATTTATAATATGCTTAAAATGCGTTTCAATAAAATGTTTTTCGAAATGCAGAGCACAAATTGAGCAATATTTATGAAAAACTTTATCTATCCTGGGAATTAACGAGTTCCACTTTAGTTTTTCTTCATCTGCTGGAACTTTAAAAAGCGTAACTTTTTCCTTGCATGTTTTGTACCCACTTTTGCACCCTGGTACGAAACAAGATGAAGCTTTATTTCTTCCAATGTTCAACTTTGATGCCTCCATTAAAAGCCTTAAATGCTGTTTCATGAAATATTCACGAAATAAAGGTAAAAAAGAGAAACGCGGAACTAAATTTTAACAAAATCCCGCCTCTACTAATACAAACACCGCGAAATTGAATGTACACCTCGACCGCACTGCCATCTAGCGGTTTTCATACAATTTGTCTTCAAGAATTGTGGGGAAAAAAGCGCTGGTCGGCACACTACTCTTTCTAGGCACTATAATTTGAACTAAAAGGATGACTGAAGTTTAAGCCGTACTTTAATTAAGAGCTTAATATTACATTCGCACTAATCATTAAAATAACTAATTGTTTGTACATTTAACAAAATTACTCCTTTGATATTAAATTAGCCTCTATTTTCAAACACAAGTTTCTTTCATTTTTTTTTTTAATTTCCGTGAACAAGGTTTTTTTTTTTTAATTTGTTAAATTATTTATTTATGAGTAAAATAATTGGAATTTAGCCGAGGCATTGCTTACAGTTATTTCTAGTAGGTAACACTTTCATGTAAGACTAGAAAAAAAAAAAAAACAGAAAATACAAAATATTTTGACCCAAAAGTTACGCATTCTGGAGAGTGACCCGTTAAGTAATTCATACAGCCTATTGAATGAGGTTGACCTTGGATGTGCCACACGTGACGCATAAAAATAAATCAAATTTAAGAAAAGAAATTCCTTTTTAAAAAAAAGTACACACAGCGTACGGTAATGTCCACAGCCCTGCATTTTAATTACAATACAGAAAATAATGCCTTTTAAGTTCAGAGCATTTTTTTTTTTTTTTTACAGTGGAATTATTTTCATTTCAGCTGACTTTGTTTTTTCTCTGTACTTCATTGTTAAAATATGAAAAACAAGACAGAGAAGAAAAAAAATTCTATTCCTTTTTCCTCAATGTTTGTGCTATTTTCTGCGCCGTGATGAAATGAAACTTTTCTGAACCAAGTTTTTGGACTTCATAGAACAAAACGATATTTTTGTAAAATTGTGTACTAATTCAATATTTTAACTGACAAATATTTCCGTAATAGAGAAGTAACAATAAGAAACTATTAATTTTTAAATAATTTTTCATGCACTAGGTTGACAAATTCAAGTTTATGTGTTTTGACGGAATGACTGTGGTGGAGGGACTTTTAAAGTCCATTCATTACTATAAAAATTAACATATTTTTAATTAAGTTAAAAATTGTTGCCTTTAACTTATATGACACTACTGTTGTTGTTTACGTGTCCATAGTTAATAACCATGGAAATATTGAGGGACATTGCCTCGAGATTTTGGACTTTTTTATTTATTCACACATAAGACAACATGAGCGAAAGATTTTCAGCGTTAAGAAAGGCAATACACCACTCAGAACATCCGAGGTTATCGAAACCACGTTTACCGGCATTTGAAGCGAAGTTTCTACCACAAAGCCACGAAGGCCCCCAACGCATAATGAATGAGGCATAATGAGTGATATAGTTCACAAAATCATTCCAATAAATTAATGAAAAAAAAAATATTTCTTAAAAAATGTCATTTTTGTGGAATTGCCCTTCACTGAAATTAGAAGCACAGTGAAAATTCGTTTTTACATAAATAAAATACACTTTATCATAAAACCTGTGATTCTTTTTGGTAGGAATGTGTGTGTAGTTTCAGCTGATTCAACTGGAGTGAGTATTTTGATGACAAGATTTTTTTTCTTCGGTAATAATTTGCCTTCGTTGTAACTGTAACAGTAGATGTTTCAATAAAATACCTTTTTATCAGGAGCGGCACGGATTTTCATTCTGTTCTTTTAAGTACTGAGTATTTCAACTAAATTGATTATTCTTTGAGTTGGGAGATTTTTTTCACTTGATTCTGATTCAGCAATCAGGATTGCTCTTAGTGGTCACATTGCCCAATGTCTTACGTTTGACAAAACCTACTCTCCTTGCAAACGGTAGATAGCGAGTAACGTGATCATGATCATGTTTTCGCATAAACAAATACAGTGTTTATTTTTATTGATTACTTTTTGTTCTGCTTATATACATTTTGAGACGACAAATCTAAGCTTAGTGATATTTCTATTTCTTTGCTTCTTTTATTGGCAGTATCTTTTGGATTGGAGAGTTAAAAGTTATTATGATATTTTTTTTAACTTTAAACGATTTTCTACGAAGATTTTAAATGATTCTAAGCGTATTTAAATTCGATGCTATTTTCTTTAAAAGAGAGAATTTTGATGGGACAGGTGTAATCTTTATCAGGATTTTTTTTTTAATTACTTTACGGACTATGTTTGGAACTTATACAAAATTATGTGTGCACATTTTAACTAATGAAACAGAATCTTTCTTTTTATTTCGGAGTAGAAAGGGAACTTTACACTTGCTCTAAGAGGTTTTATTAAATTTTATAGCACGAGCAGAGCCCTGCGGGTATACTGCTAGTCATTAATAAACTGGCTAGTGAAACGAAGAAGACCGGGAAAAAAAAAACTGTTCGGTACATGACCATTTTTTTTTCTTTTGAATATTTGCGTGGGAGGGGGCGGGCAATATCCCCTTCACCATTTAGTTGAGCTATAATATAATTATAAAATGAATATAAAAAAGCAGTATAGGATTAATTTATAAAATGACTATAAAAAAGCAATGCCGGTGCTAGATATGGGCAAACAGCGACTGCACAAGTCCCCATGGCGTTTTAAAAAAAAAAAAAAAAAAAAAAAGAAGTCTTTCCACTGAGGAGAAGTTAAACATTATTTTGTGTTGGCATAAAGTGATGGAATGGAGAAGGGTCTCCAAATTATTGTGGGCCTTGGGTCTCACTTTCACTTAGTCGGCTCATTTAATATAAAAATATGTTTTCTTTCATCGGCAAAAACACTTTTAGACACTCATACACACGGAAGGAAAAATTTTAAACTAACATTTTGGAAGCCTGGAAAACAATTAAATTAGTTTTTGTTGAAAGAGCGTAAGTCAACGTACAAAATTACGTCTTTTTTCCAAAAGTAATTCAATTTTAGGCGCTAACTCCCCCTACCCCCCCCCCCCCACTCCCAGAAATCGTTAAGCATAATAAAAACTCTGAACGGGTACATGGTTATGACTTCCAATTATACTTTCAAATTGTCCTTTACTTAAAACCACCCTTGCTCTGCAGTTTATAATACTGGCGCATTTCCAGTACGTTCTATTCGTCGATTTGTTGTGAATCCTGTATAAATATTCGTTGTGTAATATTAGTTTCCTCTGATTAAATCGATGAATTTAATGCTGTTCATTTTCGGACTGAACAACGATTTTGGAAAAAAAGGAAAAAGTCCGAGTAAAAATACGCACGTGCTCGGAACCGGGAAAAATAATCCGCATAGAATTTCCCTACACCGATTGTCCCCCTAAACCAAACTCCCTACAACCAGTTTGAATTGACGTACCCCAATCCCCCACTGGGAGATTCCCATGCATCATCTCCATCCCCTTGGGGATTGGGGCGAAAGATGATAAACACGGAGATTGACTATACCAAAAATAAACTCC
The DNA here is from genome assembly GCF_026930045.1 of Uloborus diversus. Taxonomy (NCBI): domain Eukaryota; kingdom Metazoa; phylum Arthropoda; class Arachnida; order Araneae; family Uloboridae; genus Uloborus; species Uloborus diversus. The sequence goes on from NC_072733.1 coordinate 63,604,629, forward strand.
GGGGGTCTTCATGGGGCTGAGATACAGAGGGGTGAAAAACCCAAAAAACCCCAATTCGTTCTGTCGCGTAATCTTGTTCTTGGTCGCTTTATTTTCTTTCGTCTTTGGCGGTGGATTTGCTTCTGTTGGCTGCTGACGTTTGGTTTCCTTGGCGGGGCGGGACGCTCCCGCGTCCCGTGATATGTACGTCTCTATGTTGATCTCTGTCACTCTATATTCATCTATCTATGTTTACTTACGTAATTTATGTAGAAGTTTACGTGAAATTATGTAGGTAAACATAATTTCAGTGAGAGGTTAAGAAATTAATGCAGTATAAAGTAATGCATTAAGAGTTTGAATCACCTACATTTTATCCATGTATATATTATGATAGGCATATTTTTAATATAAATACTTTTCAAATTATGCACCGAAATTTTTAATATCCAAGATCTACCATCTTTCATTTTAAGCCTTGACTTAATATGAACTCAAATCAATTGGTATGATGATCTCTTATTTTCAGGATAGCTTCTTATTGTATCTCAGATATTAATCTTGAGATACAATAAGAACCCATCTGATTTCTTTAACCTCCCCATTATAGGAAGTTTCCTGTCCCTTATTGCGCTGTCAAAAACCCTGACTTTTCAACCTTAAAAAAATCTATGCATCTCTCTTCTTTGACACACTAGAAGAATAATTAAGAAAAAAATATAAATGAAAAAAAAAAAAAACTTTCTACTTTCCGTTGGGTCAATTCCTTTAAATGACGGGTTTAGTAATTAGTCGTCAGCAGTCAGAGGCAGATGTCGCCAAACGCTTTAGAAATAAAAAATCATTTCGAGGTACGGGACCGACGAAAAGAAATTATATTTTAAATGCAGGTACGAGATATTATTAATTTTTTGAAAACAAAATCTACACCAAAAATAAAAATTAAGTTTTCTTTCCGGGGCAAGGATCTTTCCTTTTTCTGAATAATAATTCCTTAATCGATTTTCTTCTAGAATTCTGTTTAATGGAGTAAATGCAGAGCTGGTGTTGAGTGGGGGATAGAAAATCAATGATATTTGCCGAGACGTTTTTGAGTAAACTTTTGGTGAATTAAGATATATATTTCTTTTTAAAAGAGTGATATTTTGTGACTTAATAAATGATATCGTATGAAAAGAAGCTATATTTTAAGGATTTTTTTTCCATTTTTAAAAAATTTAAATATAGGCCGAAATATAGAAGGACTTGCTGCAGAAATAAATAAATAAAAAAGAGATAGCTTCAATTTCAACGTTTCCAAAAAATCTGCATTGAAGCTAGAAACTTTTTTTTTGAGCAATCACATTGCTTATTGTTCTCATTTGACTGTTTTGATTTCCTATATGATTTATTTTCCCCCCGCCTCCCTCTGCAGCACCACCGTCGACCGGACTTCTCCCGATGCTGCTCCTATAGCGAAAACCGTCTCCAGGTTGCATTTCTATCCTACTCGTACGCGCACGCATACACACACCTACACACTCACAACACATACCTACACACACACGCAACACATACCTACACACACACTTATGCCTGCATACAGACACACACCTACACACAAACATACTCATGCCTATTTGTGCTTTTTTGACGTTGTTTATGTTTACTTTACTGTTCAGCACAAAGGTAATGAGTATTTATCATACTCATGCCTGCACACTGACACAAACACACACGCCTATATACACATACACACTCGTGATTGCAAAAAACATAATTTGAATTCAAAATGTCAAAATTCAAATTAATTTTTAAATTTATTTTTTTCAAATGTTTTAATAACTCGGATTGCATGCCTTTCAGTACGTTTATATAAGAAAAGTCATGACAATTAATTTAAAAATAAATAAATATATAATAGAATGTGATTTGGTGTTTTAAGCTTTAAGCTGGGGCTGTTAAAAATTAAATTTTGGAGCTACCTACTTTTTGCAGCAAGCCCTTCAATTAACATTTAATGGTAAACTAAAATGAACTTTCTTACTCGTATATTTTAAATTAAGTAATTGTTCTTCAGTTACTGTAGCGATTTGGTCAATCTTTAAACAGTAAAAGTATATAAAAATAATTTTTTGAGAGGGTTTAGATAAATTTCTATCCTGAAAATTTTGCACGAAATAAATTTTACTCTACTAAGAAAATGTACCTAAATCTTTTAAAATGTAAGATTCAACATGTTAAGGCAATGAAACTAAGATCTTAAAAAGATTTAGTATTAGTCTGATTCAAGTTTTCTTGACACAAACGAGCCGTGAAGCAAATCATAAGAACTAAAGAAATAATAATGCTGTGTCTGGTTTCATAAATTCAGCATATTAATCTTACATTTTTAGTTAAATTCTTCACAAAATGGATATGTAGAAGGGGTTTCCTTTTTTTTTCGAACGGCAGTACTGTTTTTTTTTCCTCTATATACATTAATGTTTGTAACGCATAAACAGCACATTAAAAGAAAAATGTATATCCATGCAGGCTGCAAAATGTCTTTTATAATAATATCGTATTTATGGGAGTGAGGGTTATACAGTACCTGTTTATCATCGTATTATTGCTTAAAAATGAGAAAAAGTTAATTAATGCTTGCATCATTGTAAGTGCCTAGTTATTAGAATGTTCAGTTCTTATGTTCCATGATTTGAATGCATTTAAGATAACCATATGCTATAAATTAACTAGATAGGGTTGTTTAGTTATTAGAACACATGCTTTAATAGGGACGACATTCTTCAAAGAAATAACATACTTAATTATTACACAAAACTTTTTTTGGGGGATGGGGGGAGATAATCCATCGACACTTTACTTTTATATATGGCTTAAAAGTAAATAAAAAGGGGGTGGAATTAGTTCTGTCCGAATGAACTCCATTTCTCCGAAATAGATAATTGTAGTGAATGACGACGTTGTAATTATTGCTTCAGGATGACATAATCAATCCCTTTTTCGAAGAAAAGATTTTTAACCGGACTTTGACAGCCGCCGATCAAAGCCAACACAGACAAAAGCCTCCTGAAAGACGGAAGAAAAAATGAACCCGCTCTCTAAAAGAAAAATGTATATCCATGCAGGCTGCAAAATGTCTTTTATAATAATATCGTATTTATGGGAGTGAGGGTTATACAGTACCTGTTTATCATCGTATTATTGCTTAAAAATGAGAAAAAGTTAATTAATGCTTGCATCATTGTAAGTGCCTAGTTATTAGAATGTTCAGTTCTTATGTTCCATGATTTGAATGCAGTTAAGATAACCATATGCTATAAATTAACTAGATAGGGTTGTTTAGTTATTAGAACACATGCTTTAATAGGGACGACATTCTTCAAAGAAATAACATACTTAATTATTACACAAAACTTTTTTTGGGGGATGGGGGGAGATAATCCATCGACACTTTACTTTTATATATGGCTTAAAAGTAAATAAAAAGGGGGTGGAATTAGTTCTGTCCGAATGAACTCCATTTCTCCGAAATAGATAATTGTAGTGAATGACGACGTTGTAATTATTGCTTCAGGATGACATAATCAATCCCTTTTTCGAAGAAAAGATTTTTAACCGGACTTTGACAGCCGCCGATCAAAGCCAACACAGACAAAAGCCTCCTGAAAGACGGAAGAAAAAATGAACCCGCTCTCTAACAATCAAACTTTCCTTCTATATTGACAAGGCGGAGGAGGTTAGGTGCAAAGAAGAGCAGTCAAAAAATTGAACTGCGGTTCCAAAGAGTGGAACTAGCGTCAGATGATGGTCAATTAACGGCACGTCCCCTTTTCCCCCTTGCTCCATTACATCCTAAATGATCGTTAATCTTTTTTTTTTCTGCTTTTACCCCGATAAAAAGTAAAAAGGAAGAGATGATAGGTAGTTGGTTGGCTTTTTTTTTTTTTTTTGGCCACTCCATTCGTCTGTAGATCGTCCGATCGCCTGTAACAGCACATCACTTAACAGCAGGATGCTATTTATTTACCTATACCGAAGCAAGTGCTGGCCTTAGGGCTTTGTATTTTGCTCGAGAATCCGCAATCTGACCAGCGAGAATGGATTTTCAGATTTGTTGAGCAAGAAAAAATTAAACTAAAAGATTTTTTTTAAAAAAAAGAGACTCTCGGCAATAAAAGCAGATGGAATTGAATAAATTTAATGCTATGATCTTAGACATTACAGAAGCAGCAAAGTAGCAATAAACTAAAAATGAAAGGCAGTCGGCATTCCCATTTTGGTGCATCGGCTGCTACGAATTGTAGTATTTTCGCATTATGTCTTCCTTGAAATGATACTTATTCACTCATTCATATTCATGAAAGCATCCTTTTATTTTTACTTATCGGATTTGATTAATATATAGAGGAACTGTCTGGAGAAATGCTGTAACGAAGGAAAATCTTCAGATACATTCAAAAATTTTTTTGCAAAATTTCAGTAGATTTCTTTCTTTTCTTTTCCTTTCTTACTTTTTTTCTTTCTCTCTCTCTCTCTCTCTTTTTTTAAGTTGTTGCGAGTTTGGGGTGGCACACTTTCATTAAACTTGGTATGGTGTTTTGCATACATGCTGTTGCTTAAGAAATTCTTCTTTCTTAATGAAAATTTTCGCAGAATAACATTAAATAAAAAAAACAACAAATTAATAAAATGTACGATTATTACTTATTTAGTTGTTGTTGTTGCTGCGCTTATTCTATGTTGTTAGCCCAAATTCCGTGTAAAGAAGCTAAGCAGCTCAATTATCAAGCATGGGGTTTTGTCGCTTCAGGCTTGTTCATAAATCTCATCAATGTTCGTTTGGCTGAAATATCTAACTTACTGCGATATCTAAATATTTTTGGGACTTTACTATGCATTTAATGATTAAAAAACGTAATTTCCTATATATATTTACGTGAATTTCATTTCACAGAAGTTCGTTATGTTAATTATCATTATGTATTACTATTTTTCGATATTCGAGATTTAAATAACATTTAAGTTTGTATTTTATTTATTTTCCAACGACGCATGAAAATTAATTTGAAATAATGAAAGAGTTTATGATGTGCAAGGGCATAAGAAGTTTTTTGTTTCAATTCTATCTAGTCACAAAAAATTGGTGTTGATATATAAAGGAGAATATATTAATTAAAAACATAGTATTGATTTATTACGTTCAAGTTGTTGTTTTTCTATCTTTCCTTCTTTCTTTTTTTTTTAAAATGAAGCATATACTTGTTATGCTGATAACTGCGGAATAAAGTTATGCATTACTTTGTTTTATTAACTTTTAAATGCCCAAGTAGCTCCTATGATAAAATATAAATTCCAGTTTCCTCTTGCACATTTTCTATTGACTTCTTAAACTGAGTGATATGTTGTGTTCCGATTTTCAATTAAAATATTTAGCATCATGCACTGAAAAAAGTTATCTAAAGAATATTTTTGTATGCTTGTGTGAAAAACGTCCTACGTATTACCATATCTGGATCTAACAATTCGACTTTTGCTCTATCTTTGTAGGTTTTCTGAAAGTGATCCGGAAGAAAAAGCCTCCGGAGAAAAAGATATCGGAAGAAGAAAGAAGTTTCCATTCTAAAAAAATTAAAGAAAGGAAAGTCGTGAAGAGGACATGCAACGAAGCTGCCCAGCGAGCTGATTTCATTTGTCCCGGGAGTCGAACGAAAATCGGATTTCTCCTCACTGTAGAAGTCTTTCATCGAGAAATTGAGCTGCTGAAGTGGAAACTTAAGATTGGATCTGACGAGATGTCACACTGGAATCTAGTCGAGCTAAAAAAGTTCCCCTTTTGGTTGGATTAAAGGACTCAAATAACTGTCGATGATGAGATGATTGCTCTTATCGACTCCAGATAACAATTCGTCTCATTGTACGGAACTGAATTAAGACTTCAACTGACACCAATTAGGTTCTGTTTAAACATTGGCTATCAGAATGAATGTTATTCGAAAAAGACCCACAATGACCATACTTATGTGCTTTATGATTTTAAATTGTGTAGCCGCATCGGCTTTACAATATTCTGCCCCGGATGATTGTGATTGGACCCAAATCAGTTCCAATGACGTATCACTGTCATGCAATCTCCAAACAATCGTTGCTTCTGGAGTACTGGCTACCAATTTCAGCCTCATACAAAGTGATCATACTGTTGCTATGAGTGTTACCTGCGAATCTTTATTTTTTGAAAGTTCTCTTGCCCCAGCCTCTTTCTCCCATCTTCGTAATCTAAAGGCACTTCAATTTAAGCAGTGTAAAATCAAAGAAGTTCCAAGAGATGCGTTTTCTGGGTTAACCGAGTTAAAAAATCTTAGTATTCGCACTATGAATGATGAATGGGGAGAATTTTCTTTGTCCATTCACCCCGAAAGCTTCAATGAATTACACCAATTAGAAACTCTTGATCTAGGACATAATAAACTTCAGAAGTTTACTGACAGAACATTTTGTCACCTCAGTTCATTGAAAACTCTCAATTTGACCCAAAATGAATTGACCTCAGTGATCTCCCATGTAGATGGCGTTAGCAAAGTATATGAGTTTTGTGTCAATGACTTATCCGAATTAGATTTGTCTCACAATAAAATCATGCAAGTTGAAGCAAATGACTTGAAATATTTTAAGAGCTTACGTCTTTTGAGGCTTGCGCACAACTATATTGCCTCATTAGACTGTAACATACTGAAAGATTTTTCAAAATTACAGGTTATTGATATGTCTTACAATCACCTAAGCACATTACCAGCAATGTTGTTCGAAGATTCACCTGATATTAGAGAAATGAACCTTCAAAATAATTCAATCAACCACCTCCCTCAAGGTCTCTTAAATGGACTGCAGCAGCTTGTTATTCTCAATTTTAGCTTTAACAAAATTTCAAGTGATTCAATAAGACCAGAAACATTTGTAGATCTTATTCGTTTAGTCATACTTGATTTAAGTCATAACGAACTTAACAACATAAACAATACTTTATTTCAGTCTCAGTATTCACTTCAAATGTTGTTTTTATCTCATAACAATATAGATACTATTGCAGACAATTCCTTTTCGTCCCTGTATAATTTGCATACTTTAGATCTGAGTCATAATCGCATGAAGTATTTGGATATATTTACACTGAATGGCCTTTACGTTATCAGTAATTTAAAATTGTCTTACAATAGCATTTACGGTATTAATCCAGATGCATTTAAAAATTGCAGCAGTGTACAAGATTTGACACTGAAAGGAAACAACCTGAGTTTTATCCCAACTGCTTTGACATCTTTACAATTTTTGAAAACCTTAGATTTGAGTAATAATAGCATCCAAGGCTTATATAACGCATCATTTCGTGAACTCAAACAACTACGCCATCTTTCGCTTTCAATGAATATAATAGGAAACTTAACCAGAGGAACATTTAAACACATGGTTGGTCTAAAAGAACTAGATTTATCGAAGAATAAGATTCAGAACCTAGAGCATGGAATATTTGATGACATTGAAAGTGTCAGCAAAATTGACCTAAGTGATAATCAACTTTTGGATATTAACGGTCTTTTCATGAATCTCAAGGGTCTAGTCTCATTAAACGTATCACGAAACATGATTTTCTGGTTTGATTACGCTGTTGTACCGGCTGAGCTGGAAGAACTAGATCTGCATAGTAACGGAATTGAAACATTAGGAAATTATTACGAATTAGAAGCAACACTTCAACTTCGCTCATTGGATGTTTCGCACAATCTTATAATGGGAATTAATGCAGCTTCGTTCCCTAATGGCATCCAGTTTTTGAAGATTAACGACAACCGCATTAGCAATGTTTATCCTTTTACCTTTACTGCTAAAGGTAACATCAGCTTCGTGAATATGTCTAATAATTTTATTGAGACTCTTGACATTAATACATTTCGATTGAACCCAAATGCGTTGAAAAAACCTTTCCCAAAATTTGCTATATCTGGAAATCCTTTCTTTTGTGACTGCAACATGGAATGGCTGCAGCATATGAATAAGCCAGATGCAACTCTACAGTATCCGCACATTGTAGATTTAGAAAAAGTGATGTGCCAGTTATCTTTTACCCGCCATGCCGCATTCCTGCCCCTTTCAAAATCAAAATCATCAGATTTTCTTTGCAAGTACCGTAGTCATTGTTTTGCCCTGTGTCACTGCTGTGAATTTGATGCTTGCGATTGTGAAATGGTTTGCCCAGATAATTGCACTTGCTACGCAGATCAGACTTGGAATACAAACATTGTGGATTGCAGTTCACAAAACTTTTCCTCTATGCCATCTGTTATTCCTATGGATGTCACCGATTTGTATCTTGATGGTAACAATATTTATCAACTCACTAGTCACACATTTATTGGGCGCAAGAACATGCGAATTATATTTTTAAATAACAGTAACATCCATGTTATCAACAACAGAACTTTCAACGGTTTATTGACACTTCGTATCTTACATTTGGAAAACAATCAGCTAGTATCGCTTAATGGATATGAATTTGAGACATTAATTCATTTGGAAGAGTTATATCTTTCAAGTAATAAAATTAGATTTGTTGCAAATACTACGTTTCAAAATTTAAAATCTCTCACACATCTGCATTTAGATCACAATCTTATCATGGACTACCAAGTTTGGAATCTTAAGTTAAACACTCGTCTTACTAGCCTTCAGTTAGGACATAATCCTTGGAACTGCAATTGTCAGTATTTGGAATCTTACTACGAATGGCTTCAAAGTTCTTCTTCGCTGATAAAGGACATTGCATCCGTTCAATGCCGCTATAACCAATCTGCAGGGCCTTATCTTGTAGAATTCAACGTGGCTTCGTGCTCTAATTACACAGCTATTACCTACTTTCAAGCCGTGTTCCAAGCAGACTATATGCCCATCATCATTATTGTACCTATTGTGATTCTAATTTTGCTTTTGCTTACGATTCTCATATGTGTGTACCGGAAAGAAATAAAAGTGTGGCTGTATACTAAGTATGGCATCCGCCTTTTTGAGAGAAACACTTTTCCACCTGAAACGGAAAAACTTTTTGATGCTTTTATTTCCTACAGTAAAAAGGATGAAAATTTTATTTCACAGTTTTTAGCTCCTGAACTCGAATATGGTACTCCATCTTACCGCCTGTGTTTAAGATATCGTGATTTGCCAATGTCTGGATATGTTGCTGAGGCTATTACTGAAGCCATTGAATGTAGTCACCGAACAATTATTGTTCTCTCCGAGCAATTCCTTAAGAGCGAATGGTGCCGCTTCGAATTGAAAAGTGCCCACCGTGAATCGCAGTGCAATCGAAAGCACAAGTTGGTTGTGGTGATCATGGATAAACTGTCAATAAAAGACGTTGATCCTGATGCAAGAATGTGCTTCCGCAGTGCCCCTGTCATTCGTTGGGGCGATAAAAGGTTCTGGGAGAAGTTGAAATACGCCATGCCAAATGGACAGGGTCAGCAGAAACCAGATCCTAAAATCAAATTTTCTCAAAGACTGCCGAATTCAAATAGCATCAAGCTTGTGTAGTGGTTTTTGTAAAGAAAATCCTGTGTTAACGAGTTTTCCTTTTGCATCATTAAGTTGCTCAGGATTTTCTTATATTTACGTAATTTTTTGTTCCTATCATGTATTCAGTCTTATGAAGGTGTTAGGCATTCCTGTTTATTATTATTTCATATTCAGTCGTTTACAATACATGTTTTTGTCATACGAAATTTCGGGTAGTGATGAGTTTTACTTCAGCTATCCCGTGCCCAGTGAGAATACTGAAGAAGAGTACATTTTTCTGTCCAGAAAAATTGCTATGTCTTCACTACGAGTATTCGAGTTTCCAGAGCTTTTTACCAACTGTACAATTATATAAACAAGACTTTTCAGCATAAGTTTTTCCTTTGAACTATGATTGTGGTCATCGATATTTGACCACAACTAATTCGCCATTGTATGCTTCTTGTGCCACTTAACTGTTGTCCAACATGAAGCATTGGTACATTTTGTGTTAAACATGTGAGGCGTTTTTATTCGTACTTTCCAAAGCATTTCTTGTATTGTGTATTTTGCTTTAATTGCAATTTGTTCCTCATCCAGACGACTGAGCAGTGCTCTTGACGATTGTACATAATGGAGAATGTGTGCACATAACGCAGCTGTCTATGTTTATTTTTCCCGTCAATTTCATGCTTCCAGACAGTACATGGTCTCTAACGTCCTTTTTTTACCAACTATTTTTCATTAAAATGTGAGAGACATTCAATGGCTGCCTGCTATCCACGCAAACTGATTCCTGAATTATGTAAACCACTTTGAGGAACGGACTAGGGTTTGCTTTAGAATTAAACTTTCTTACATGAATTTATGTTGCTTAGTCCTATACTGTGCCTGGACTGAACAATGAAGCGTGTTTTGGATATATATATATTTATTCGAAGATATTGGAAAGGAATAGCATCAGAATTATCTTCCACTTGATCCAGTGGATGCGAGTGTAGATATGTTCAAACTGTGTTATTTGCTGGAAATGTTCGAAAATTTATCGCAAATGGTTCAAACTTGCAGCACGAAAGTTCGGCCAAATTTTTAATGCGTGTACGACTGAAAGCAAATTGTTGTTAGAAGCTATCCTCATTTATATATTTTTTTAAACATTTTTTCCATTTGAAACTTCAATTATCTTTATCTTTGACTCCTTTTTTATTTAATCCTTTTCATAGATACTGATATAATGGTTAATTAGAACTAATATTGAAAGCTGTTAGACAGTTTTCATCAGTGACATGAATGTTTTTTTAATTAATGAAGTTGGAAAGTGTTATTTCATATTATTTTGTTCACTATTTTTTACTGTCGAAATTCACTCAAAATGTAAAACACCAGGCAATAATCAAATTAAACACTTAAAATGAAAGTAAAATATAAGTATTACTGAATCTAAAGCAAAATTTACTGCAAATACAGATTATACATTACTTGAGCGACATCATTTCTGCTAAACTCTTAATTTTAATCACATTTTAGCTCTATTGTATTATTATGAAAAAGTTTTTTTCGTCTTCATATTTTACTGAACTGTATTGATCTTCTCTTTCATGAATTATATTCGAGAGCTCATTATTAATTTTATCAGTATTTTTTATTTTCTTTGTATCAGATTCTGAGACGTGTTTCACGCGAAGTATTAATGGCAAATCAATGGATTTTTAACTCATGCAATGACCCAGAAAGGCGAGGAAACATTTAAGCACCATTATTTCGTAATTATAAATCTCTGAAAAGCTTTTAGCACACGCTTTTTAAATGTCCGTCTTTATTATTTGTCACCACTTTAACTGAATTGTTTGTTCGCATCAGTTAAAAAGCTTTCAAGAAAATACTTGAGTTTTTTGCTTCATCTTTTAATGAAGCTGTATATGATCGATTAAAACCTTAGTGTTTTTAATTGTGCATGAAATGTTGCTGTATTTATCGAAATTGGGCTCCTGTAACAATCCTTTTTTAAGTTCGTGGATCATTTAGTACACATATTTTTTTTTACTTTTAACTATATTCACAATTTTAATTCTATTACTTCAAAATATTTTAAATACATTTTTGGCAGGTCCAAAATTGGATCGTAAATTTCTTAGAAATTTTCGAGTGACTTAATTATTTAAAAATTTTGACTTGATAAAATTCATTCCAGTTCCGTTTTTATTTAATATTTATAATCATTATTATATTTAAAATGCATCATTTAAAGAATTGGTAATGCTTGCTTTTTATGTTTTACCGATTAGTGTATTATGTGAAAAAGTTTTGAGTTTATGCAAACAATATTTTTGTAGTCGTGCACTTCTTAAAGTTCTCTTGCAAAGTGCAGAAGGCCAAGCTTTACACGCTATGCCTCGTAGCTGTGATTAACAGGAATCCTGCCCAACTGATTGTAGAAGTGGTGCTAGCTTCGGATTTTCTTCGTACATTCACACGTCATTTTGGAGCATTGCGATATCTGTGATAATATTCGAATACTTTTTCTTATACTGTCTGTTGTAATAAAGTAGATGGTAACAAAATTGTGTCATTGTTTTCTTGGGTTTTTCACTGACTGTTAACCAATGTACAGATCAACGAAAAAAATGAAGAAATACATATGAGGCAGTGAGAAGCAAAAGGATATAAGTGGAAGAATTAAAAATTTGTAGATGACCAGTACAAATGGTAGGTGAACCTCTCCTCTGTTTTGGGGCAAGAGATAGTACTAGTAGCTTTAGTAGGTTTTGTTATACATCATGATTTAGAAAAAAAAATTCAATGAAAGCCTACCTAGGACCTTATCTTTAAACACGTTTTACTCAAAACTTAAAAAAATCTACTTACATCCCTTTGCTTCTCACTGCCTCATGTAAGAAAAAATATATACATCATAGGTAGTTGCTGATGGGAAATTCATCAAACTGAAGTTGAAGTAAATTAGGTGCAGATTAGATTGCACAGTGCATCAAAGCACATTAAATCTTCCCGCAAAGATCACTTTTCAGCAAACCAACCTCTCCAATCGAAAAATATCTTCCTACACGTAATGCTCCTAAGCGATCATAATTTAATCGAAACGAAGTAGTTCCTTAAAAAAGCTTTCCTTTAATTCTCTTAATATAATTTACACAATCAACAAGATTGTGCAACTTTAAACATCCTTTACATTTAGTTTCCTTCTTCTACAAAGCACTATCAATCTCAACACCTTTTTTGATATTTCAAATTCAGTTTAATAAATTATATACAAATGTGACTAAAATTTGGATTTAAATTGATTTTATTCATTTTTCAAATGTTCTCTTTGGTTCCTCTCATAATTATTCAGTTCCTTGTTAGAATTGGTAGAATTGCTAATCTCTCTAAAGAAGTTTTCTGGATTTAAAAACGGTAATTCATTGTTAATAAAAGCAAATAATTTTAAAAAGCCGCAAAAATATATTGAAAGTTTCTTATCTTAAAGGAAAAACTTCACAACAACATTATAATGCCATAGAACGATCCGTTCGCTGCGTGTCGATGAGAAAAAGAACAAGTAAAACTTACCAAATCAAGTCGAATTTTCTTCAAGTTATTTACGCCTTATTTATAATATTTCGTCGCCTCAGAGCAACAGTAAGACATCTAATCCCAGAAATAACACTAAGATATCTTACTGTTGCTCTGAGGCGACGGTTTATTCTCTGAGCACATCAATCAATCCCATTCCCCCCCCCCCCCCCAAAAAAAAAAAAAGAACAGCAACTTAACCAAGATGATGAACCTGAAAAATTAATTTTCGCACAATGTCCTGTAGGGTGGTACGAAAAAAACAACTTTTATATTCGAGTCGCTATAGCAAGAAACAAATTGCTTTAAAAAAAAAGGATGATACCTTCCTAAATCCTATCTCCCTTCTCCCTAATACTGGCCTAAAAATTCCAAAATTGGAGACTTTCCCCAATTCTAAGTGATTTTTTAAAATTTTTGTTTCAACTTTTTTTTTTACTATAGGACACAAAAGTTGCAACGAACACTACTATGTCAGAAAAGTAATTGATATCTTGGCGTACAGATCACATTGCCCTTCCTTAAATCTATAAAAATTAACGAATGAACCAGAAGTTTCAGAATTCATTCTAACCCTTGCAGACGAAATTCCGAGCCGAGGGCAGTTAAAAGGCAGTAACTACAAATTTTTTATTTTTATTTATTTATTTTTTGCATTTTTGTCATCTATTGTACATTAGCTTTTATTGTACAAGTTTGCTCCTTTAGTTTCCCCAGAAAAAAAAGTGCGAAAAACTTCTTTCCCTATTGTTAGTATTGGATCCAAGACGCGTTTCTTCAAATATCTCGAAAACCAATTTGCAGATACTGCTGTTTACCAGCGCACTGTAGAAATACCGTCGAATCGTTGAGTCAACGTGGATATTGATAATGAGTATAAGTCTACGCGGAAAATATGGCTTCCGGAGCAGATTTAAATCGAGTTAAACTCGCATACAATATTATTGTATGAGAATTTTCATAAGAAAAAATGCCACTATAACACCAGTTTAACTAGTTAATGATCAGAACAATGAGTTTTATTTATTAAAGTGAAATTAAGGCATTTTACTGGACATATTTTATGACTTTAATGACTTCATTTACATATTGTTGGACCCGCCTTTAAAATATAAAAAATATGATTCATCAAAAACTGAACTGGTACTTCACTCACAATATTAGCCTCCAATTAAACCACCCTAAGTAATTATTCTTCTTATGTAGTAGTGTCTTTTGCAACGTTTTTAACGAATAGCTCTAAAAAAACGAAAGATTAAAAATATTTAAGGGCACTGCGCAATCCAAAGATATGCGATTTCAATAACTGTTTTGGCAATTAAGTATTCAAAAATGACCTGCTCTATGACGACTCCGAAACATAAATTTCGTTCTCTTCGCACGCATTTATTACAGAGGGTAAAACTGAAGAATCCACTAAGTTTCTTACAGAGGAAGTTAGTCCACAGTTCTTATTTTATACCAACATCATTGTGGATAATTTAAAGCTAACGCATATGTGTTTTAAGAAATGTGAAAGAACGTAGTAATATTTCTACTCTAAAGCATAAAAAAACATTGGAGCAAACTTTTAAAAAAACATAATGAAACAATTGTATCTTTCTTTCTTTCTTTTTTTTTTTTTTTGAATATTCATGCTCGTTGCGAGATTGGAATATGTTTTGTTTAATAAGTCTTCAATCGCAAATTTTTCCTTCCTATAGCTCAATTCGTTTTCAAAAAAATCTTGAATAAATTCTACATTTTTTTCCGATTTTCAAGCTCATTACTCGACAGGGAGATATTATCTGATATTATTGTTTTTCTTTGTTTCCACAAAAGTTTTTTTTTTTTCTCACTACCCTACTTCACAGTCAGGGGGAGGGGGGACCTCTTTTGTGTTCCGTAATGTTAAAAAGTGTTTTCGGTTTCTTGCGTATAATATCTAAACTGCCTTACGTACGACGAATATGTTTCTTTTATACATCAGTATGAATCACTCGCATAATAAAAGTATTTGACTATCTCGAAAATATAAATCTAGTTTTATAACGAATGATTGAAACCATATTCTTAGGGTCGCCGAGAGCCCTTGCAGGGTTCATATTTTTTATTGCCTAGCTCTCCTCATATAACCTAAAATCCTTTACAATATACATACACTATTACAATTCCGAGTCGAGCCCCTCCACATTATAGACCCCTAATGTTCGGTTAGGCTAACATACCCTATCGGCGGGCCAGTATATAATAGAAATTAGTAAATTATTAATCCAGAAATGCAGGTTTGGAATACTCTTCTAAACTTTAGCTGTAAGCTAGTCGGAGAAGAGGTAGAAATCATAACGTACAGAAGAGAGAAAACGTATAACTGTAAAATATAAAGTTTCATATTATGTTTAAGTTTTTTGGCGCCGAAATTCATATCCCCGTTATAAAAACCAGCTGAATACCAAAAAAACTTTAAAAAATCGTTTTTAGCTGGAATTTGATACTTAATCAGAAATTAGTTCGAGGTATGATAGAAATCCACAAATGATGTCGCGGTTTGAGTTCCTGAAATTGTAACAACAAGGAAGGAGGGGGTAACAAGAAGTGTGAAATCTTTTTATTTTTTTCAAAATTGTTTATGACAAAATGCGTGAAATGTGACAAGAGGAGGGGGTAAGTTGAAGTGTGACACGTTGTGAGACAGGATGTCAAATTTAATGAAAGAAGGGACATCATTTATGAACAGCTCCATAGCTTAAAATCCGGCTGCTTGTTCTATCAACTTGAAAATAAGGAAACATGTCCATACAAAGACTGCTCACTGTATGCCAACTTAAAAAAAAATAAATAAATAAAAACAGAATTTATGTGTTGAAATCCATGTTCAGGGGTCATTATTCAGGTACCCAAGTCTTATAAAAAGCAGATGTGATTAAGTTCCTGGATCATGAAATCAATAACTGGAATAAGGTAAATGAAAGTTGAAAAACTTTTTGCAATGCCAGATTTACAAGTGTTTTTAAATCTTGCATATTTCTTAGACTCTAATTGAGATTAACAAAATAATAATGATTCGGAAGATCTGAAGCCTATATACATATATTATACTATATGGTCAGTCTAAAACCTTGTGAAAATTTAGTAGATGCGATAAACTACACAAAAACAAGCAATAATTGACACACTATGAATGAGCGCAACGAATGCAATAAAGCGGTTTTTTTTTTTTTGAGCAATCACATTGCTTATTGTTCTCACTTGATTGTCCTTGGCGTTACGCTGATTTTATCTTCCTCCCGCCTCCCTCTGCAGCACCACCGTCGACCGGCTCCTCCCGATGCTGCTCCTCTAGCGAAAACCGTCTCCAGGTTACGTCCATATCCTACACACACGCGCATGCAAACATACATCTACACACACACACATGCAAACATACACATACCCACATATACAGATATACACATACCCACATATACACACATACACATACCCACATATAAACATACACCCATACCCACACGCCTACATATACACACATACACACTCATGCCTATACACAGACACAAACACACACGCCTACATCTACACACTCGTGATTACGAAAAACATAATTTGAATTCAAAATGTCAAAATTCAAATAATTTTTTTTTCACTCATAAGTTGCATTTGGAAGAAGTGGCTAGTTTCGAAACATACTACTTTATATTCAAAAATCTCCCCTTGGCTACCCTGGCCCCTGGGAATGTTTTCTGCCAGCTCATAGACCACTAGGAGAGTTTTTCACAGGACAAGAAAAAATGTTTAACACAGTTTTCATTGGTTACAATTTTTCATTTTGAAAATTGTAATTTACTGTTACTATTTCACCATAAATCGTTAGTTTTATTTTGCCCCACATTATCTTCTGGGGAAGCAAGAAAAATAAATAAATAAGTACTTTAGGCTAAATTGGCGTCACCATGCCAATTATGGGTTAAAACTATCTTGAAACTGACTTCGAAAGAAAGAAATACGAAACAAAAGCATTGTATTAAGAAATGTAAATATTGTCTTTGACCCCAATGACTTGCGAACCACTGGTCCGAAAAGGGGGTTTTATTCTTTAAATTGTTATGAAGAAATTATGAAAGTAATTTACAAAAGAAAATAAACAATGCATTGGTCAAGTTTTGTCGACCCAAGGGAAGCACGTAGCCCAACCAGCACGGTTGCCAAAATATTTTGACAACACGAGAATTTCAAAACATAAAACTAAGATTCTATTGTCCTTAAACTTTGCTTCATTCACGGTAATCATGTTTACAGAATCTTAAAACAAACGTTAAATGTTTTCGGTTTCTTAAGAAAGCTCTGGTAGTTAAAAAGGCTTAAGTTCAATTAATGAAACTTTTCAGGATTCAATAAAAAATGTTTATATTTCATTTATAAGTGAATTAATTTCTACCAGGATTTTTTTGACTCAGGATCATTGTTTCTTTTTTAATTATGTTTCATTTCGCTACTGAAATTAAGGTAAACACACCAGTAATGGCCAGTGCTTTAAATTGCTTCAGTAGTGCCCACTTCAAGGTTTATATTTGAAGGATGTATACTCGATGCAAATTTTATCGGAAAACAACAAAACCCTCATATTTAAAGAACTTAATTTTTCAAAGTCGGGAGAGGGGGAGCTGCGGCCCCCTGACATTCCTAAATGACGGTCCTGTCTCTACCGTGGTAACTCTAGAATAAAGGAATTTCTTGTTTTTATTTCATTACGATAAAAAAATCTAAAATCATATGACATCCACAGTCTGTCTTACTATTCCTTGATTCGCATTCAGAACAGAAACGGCGTTTTATACTAAACTAAAATTCTGGACCCTAATTGAAAAGCTTTTTTGTCAATTTCTTTCGACACTAGTCGATTTCTCTACATAAAAAATGGTAAAACCACAGCTAACTCTATTTTGTAAAACAATGTGACTTACGCGCTTTCTGAAATAATCGATTCAGTTGTTGACCTTTGATATGTAGGGAACCTTTATTTCTGCAAAGCATCTCTGATTTGTGGAAGTGTTCTTGTGAGAGTAGCAGGGCAACATTATTTTGCTAAAAACATTAAAAGATATTTTTGGAGGAAATGGCTTTATGTTGAAACGCTCTTGTATCCTGAAAATATTATTATTATTTTGGAAATAATTTGAAGCATGAGACAACTTTACACATACAGTGGCTCCCAAAAGTTGTTCGTACACCTTGAAATTTTGTAGTAAAACCAAAATAACGCAAAACTGAATTCGAATATGAAGTCCAATTTTTTTTCACACCATTCCTATGCCATTCTGAATAAAACCCAGTAGTTTTTTTTTTTTTTTTCAAAATATTGCCGGATTTTATTTTTGAAATTTGTCAAAAAACGAAAAGAAAGAGAAAAAATACGCCACAAAAGTCATCGATCACTGAAATATTTTCGAATAAATTCATGATTAAAGTTATCACATGTCGTTTTTTTATTATTTTTGCATTGTGTTGACCCTTAAAGATCATTTTGCTTTAATTTTTTGTGTATTTATTCATTATTATTGTGATTATTACTTTAAAATGGCTGGTATTCGAAAAGAACCACAAACACCATTCGAAAGTTGAATTTTTTCCCCACTGTTGCGGTAAATTGGTTTGAAATGTCTCTAAATTAGTTAATTTATTTCATTCTATAGTAAATTGCTTGATAAAATGCTTTGAAGAAAGGAATCGGATCGAAAACAAGGTAAGAAAAGGTCAACTGGCAAAGTTAACAATGCGTGATCGGAAGTTTACAGTTAAAAAAGTTATGAAAAATACACATTTGAGTGCTGAAAAAGTTTCTGCAGAACTGAATGAAACATTTTACGTTTAATTTTCACATAAAATTGTTCGCCAAGTTCTCTGATTAGCTGGATTAAATGGGACCTCTTCCCGCAGAAATTTTCTTGTTCGTGCGAAAAACAGTAAGCTTACGCTTTCCGCCGTAATATCAATGATAAATAAGCTCAAAACGTTTTGGAACAACGTCTTACTTATAGATGAAAATAAATTCAACACTTTGGTTAAATTGTTGTATAATTGTAAATAATTGTAAAGGGAAGAAAAAATGAGGAATTTCATTTTAGGAACTTAGTTGGATCAGTTAATCAGGACGGTGAAGGTGTTCTAGTGTGAGGGTGCATTACAGCATCAGGACTTGGAAATTTGGAATTTTTTGATGAAATAATGAATCATTCTGTTTATTTAAATATTTTAAAAAGCAATTTTAAACTATTAGCCCAAAATTTGGTAATCGGAAACAACTTAGTTTTTTTATCAAGATAACGACAAGAAGCACGCGTTTGCGTTTGGTGCCTCAAAAATTGTTCTTACGCTTAGAAATATCTCCTCAATCGCCAGATTTAAACTTAATGGAACATATCTGGAGATATCTGGTAGCTGGATTACGAAAATACACCATTGAAACGAAAAGCGAATTAGAAACAGTAAGACTCGAAGTGCGGCTGAACACTTACTCAGAAATTGCACAAAAAAAGGAAGAAAAAACAACGAAATCTATTCCCATACGTTTAAAAGCTGTTGTTGAAAATGCATGTTATTCTACTAAATAATAACTTTGTAAAAAGTTAGAATATTTTCTAATTTTTTGACATTTTTTAAAAGTGTACGAAGACTTTTGTGAGATAAAATTTCCGGCTATTTTTGGTTTTTGATTTTTTTAAAATTATGTTTTAATGTTTTATTAAAAATTTTCATGCAGTTTTGTTAAGAATAGATCATAGATCTTATAATAAAATACCTATTCCGAAATATTAATTCTAACCAATGGATAACGGCCTATTTCATTGAAAGTCGTAGGTGTACGAACAACTTTTGGGAGCCACTGTATATATAAAAAATACAGCTATTAAATTTACTTAAAAAAATAATGAACTGTCTTGAAATGAATTTTTTAAAAAAAGAAACAAAATCTTTAGCAGTCTTCATTGTTATTTATTTTCAAAAGGAAAAAGATATTTATTCAATGCGTTATTTTTGAAATAAAAAAAATGAAATGATGAGATCATATTTCTCTATTCGCGCGCAGTTTAGTAGTTAAATAATTTAAAACAAAAATGTATGCTATTGAAGGGATTCAGTCTTACATAAATTTAAGTGTAAGTTAATATACATCATATGTCTTAAACTTTGATTCATATTCTTGCATTTTTGTGTGCAATCTACAAGTCAATGAAGCTTTTAATTACTTTAAAACAAAAATATATGCAAATGAGGGGATTCATTTTCACATAAATCTTGAGTTATCTCTCTACAGTTAAATGCAGTTCTTTTAGTAGCTCTGAGCAAACATTGCAATACGTTCGGTGAAGGCAATATTTTTCAATTTCCTTATTTTTATAACTATTTCTATGAATATATCCGATGCAAAACTCAAAAATTGCTTGAAACAAACTGCAATACTTTTTCAAAGTAATTGCAGTAACATTCTTCGTTTCAATGAAATTTCAATATAAAAAGGAGCAATACAAACATTATCTATATCACACCGTGTAATTTGTCGCCAGAAGCAAATTAAAGAACATTAAAAAGAGATGACTCAGATAGGCAACGTACCAAAGAGAGTAGCTTTAAACAGAAGTATTATGAGCTAAATCAAATATGAGCTGTGATATGTAAACGAAAATTTGAAAGTGTAAAAGGAGTTGAAACATTAAAGCAAATATTAATGACAAGCAGTTTCACGTGTCGATTTTTTTTTTTTCGACAAAGACTGCTCCAGTAATATTAACAAATGCGGCAAATAAATTAAGAGCCTTTCAGCTTCGTTTGGAAAATTTAACGATGTTAACACAAACGCTCATTTTTACACTTGTTGTTTCTTTTATTTAAAAAAAACTTACAAAAATCTTAAGACACAGTTAATTTTTATATCCAAGGAATTGAACACAATTTGCTGTGAGACATGAAATGCTCGATTTCGTAAAAATTAAAGTCTCGCAGATGTGGAATTTGCGAAATTATATTTTTAATTATGTAGACAAATATAGAAGAATTCAATTGAGCCTTAGCTTCAATGCAATGACATTTTAAATGTTCTCCCTCGCTGCAGTGTAAATATTTTGCCAATTAGAATGATAACTACTTGTAAGAATGTTTAAAAGGCGCGAATTGTTAAGTTTAAGTTTCATTCAACGTTTAACATCATAATTAAAAATGCTTCTGATTTTATAATAGTTGGATAGGAACGGTAGATAAAATAACAACAGTGGTTTTATTCGATTCAAATAGTTAACTCAAAAGTATTTTTAAATACTTTTCTTTCTTAAATATATTGGATCATTTTTTGATTATATTTCAATTGAATCTTACATAATTCAAAACCATCATCAGCAGATTTTTTTATGTAATTTAAAATCACAAGTTTGTATAAATACAGTCAAACTTACTTATAACGAGCCTTGATTGAATGAGAACATGTGTTTAGCGAGGAAATTTGAAATGTTTGGTTAGTTCAACGATAAGTCTATGGGAGCATAAATCGCTTAAAGCGAGCAATATTTTTGTGATTCATGAAATTTTTATATATATGTCTTCCAGCTCAACTTATATTTTCACAGAAAAAATTACTTTGACACTCTGAAGTCAACCGAAAGTTAGTCATGAGTCATAAATCCTGAAAAAATATGATGACCTTCACTTTTTTTTTAATTTGTGGAATAAGGAAGTATTTAAAAATTACATTTTTGTTGACGTCAACATGTTATCACTTTCGAGGCATGCTTCCGAGGATATTACAGATCAAATTCAAGCAAATACAGATGGGGAAAAAAAATAATGAAAGCCACGACGATAATGACAAATGAGGAGTAATTTATCAAAAGGGAACATATCCACATTTTAGAAAAAATAATTTTATGACATTTTCTAAATCTTTCAGATGACAATTATCAAATCACTTATTCTCAAGAAGTCCAAACGTGGAAAATTCTATTTTATTTATGGGTAAAGTGTGACTTTGGATCAAAAGGTAACAAATCCGTCCTTTGCACGTTTTATTTTGAACAAAAAAGGACAAATCCTGAAAAAATCTGTAGTACGAAGACTTTAAGATCCAAATAAACAAATTTCCAAAAACCTCAAATTTTAATTCACTAATTTTAGGTTTATGTACTTTGATAAGAGACTATGAGAAGGTGAAATATTAGGGTTTTGGAGAAATTAATTCTTAACATTCAGGTTTTCGTTCAAAAAGGCACATATCCAAAATTAAGATGGCGATATCTCCTTGTTTTTTTTTTTTTAAACAAACATTTCTTATTCTGGGCCATGATTTGCTGTGCTTTCATGCTCAGTTCTGTACCCAGAGAAGTTCATAAAACTATTTTGCTCTTACCCTATAATTCGTTTTCTCACCTCCTGAACATTTTTAGAAAATGGATATGTTCCCTTTTGATAAATTAGTCCTCAAATGGGAAGAAATAGTCAATGGCTTTCGATGTGCAGAAAAACTAAAATATATATATTTTTTTTTTAAGTCAGAGGCGCAAATGTCGATTTTTTCGGTTGCACAAGAAAGATACAATCAGACAGTAAGGAAGTTCAAAGCAAATTAAACAGAAATAATAATAATAGTAATAAGCAAGATGAATGCATTTTTGTGAATTTTTAAAACTCCTTTTTTACGAACACTCGGTTATAACGAGCATATATCGCGGTCCCTTCGTGCTCGCTATAAGCGAGTTCGACCGTTGGTTCGACTGTACGTTAGTGATGCAAGTTGCAGTATAGGTCTTTATTGCTTGAGGAGTAGAACTGCTTTTGTCCATCCCAACTTCCCAAAGCATTCTGTCAAAATTTGCTATCATGAGATGCCATAACGTTGTATCAGAATAAAAGACATGCATCTGCTATGGAGCAGCGTGTTTCAATATTTTTTGACCTGCTAACTAGTAAAAATGTGAAAAAAATTCACAGACCAGTGACTTTTTTTATATGGCGCAAATTATTTTTACTACTATTTAAGAACTCTTATGAAAGATTATTGGACGATTTTTATTCTGATTTACTTAAAATATTTTAAATGTAAAGATATGTTCGTATTTCACTTTTATAGAGTAAAAGCTAAGAATACGGGTTACCTTTTGCTTTTGTCACCTACAACTAACAAGATTGGAGCGTAAAATGAAATTCACAATTCCGGGATTAAGACCGTTTTGAGTTTATATGTTTAAATTAACCGTTTTATCTTTAAATTTTAATTTTCAAAAAAATCTGGAAAAGATTTATTTACTCAGCATGTTTCCTATTATGGGGTAGCGCAAGAAAAACATTATAAAATAATCGTTTGTATTTCATACATCATTTATTTGCACTTCAAACCGAATGACAGTTTTTCGAGTACCAGCGCAATTCATATGAGTGGATTTGAGGTATTTTTGAACCCGAGCCCTCTGTTCCTCTCCTGACAACACAACCAGGGCACACATAACACCATTTTAGCTTAACTTTCACTTCTCCATTCTTCCTTATGAAGAAAAAGAAACTTGCCTTAGCCTATATCGCGTATTTTGCACGCATAGCCCCTACCCCATACTGCGAGCTTCTCCAACCTGATTTTCATTCTCAATCATTTGCACCACTTATGCTGGAAATTTAACGAATGCTAAAAATGTACCTACTAATACTTAATAAATATTTTAGTTTTTAACGGATAAGAGCGGTGCTGTTTCCGGTCATAACCCAAAGCATTAACTGTTATACTGCCGTGGGCAGGTAAGCGGCAGTATCTACAGAAATGAGGTTTCGAGATATTTGAAGAAACACATTTTGGATTCCATATTAACAATGGGGAAATGTTGGAATTACATGTTTTTTTTTCGCGCTTTTTTTCAGCGGAAACCAAATAAGCAAGCTTGTACAATGAAGCTTAATTACAATAGATGACAAAAATGCAAAAAAGTGAAAAATTAAAAATTTGCAGTTGCTGCCCATTACCTGCCCATGACAGTCTAGTCAACTACAGTAAACTTCCGATTATCAGCGTAATAGGGTGGCGCGGTAACCGCGGATAAGTGATTCCGTGAATAATCCGCAAAATAGGTTCAAAAAACGATACTAGTGAATGCAATAGCTTAAAAAAATCAATGACACACGCATAAGTATGAACTATAACTAATACGATGAAAATATACATATGTAAAAATGTATGTAGCATCTAAATAAAAGGATATCTCATTATTAAAAACGGATTATACACGTGAGCAAATCCTGCAAATCGATTTTCTTAAACTAGATCACGATAGCTTTCACCAAAGACGTGTAAGGGATGAGAATTTTTTTCGAATAAGGCTAATCTGGTCACATGTTTACGTGCCTATGTAGTGTGTATCTAAAGCAATAAGTTGTGTAGATCTAAAAATCAGTAAATAGGAAGTATCTAAGCAATAAGTAATGTAGATCTAAAAAATCAGGTTTCGTTGACATTGGAAAATTTGATGTCACTGGAAGGGAGGGGAAAGGAAGAAATAGAAATGTCTAAAAATAGATTTTGTACTTATTAACTCTAAATGTATGCATTTTTCCAGTGGCGCACACAAGGGAGGGGTCCAGGGGGTCCGGACCCCTCCCATAGCTTTTGCTTTTTTTTCCGAATAATTCTGATTCTATGTATTTTCTACGTAAAATATTTCCAAATAAAGATAGCAATAATTTCAGTTCTAATAAGTGAAAAAAGAAACTTCTATTGTTAAAACAGTTTTGTTTAAATGTGCACTTATCCTATTACAGTGAAACCTGTGTAAGTTGACCACTTGCGGTGCACTACTTTAGTGGTCAACTTATTAGGTGGTCAACTTACAAAGGTTGATTTATATGATAAGGGCTAATTCCGTGCCTGAAAAAAGCGGTCAACTTAAGACAGGTGGTCAACTTACAAGGGTGGTCAACTTCAAAGTTTTTACTGTATAAAGAATTGAACAATTGAGAGATCTTTCTCGATTTTGAGAAGGCTAAAAACACACTTAAGAAGTAGTGTATTATGAACGTTTAATGTGTTCTTGCACTGAGATGCGTTCAAGCATTGTCACCATCACACACAGAGGAAATTACAAGTAAAATCGAAAAACGAACTAGAAAACTAGCTTTTATTCTACGATATTTTGTAAGCCTACAGAGGCAGACTGTAAGTGAATACAGTGAAATAATCATATTTTTAGTTTTGTAATTACTTATTAAAATGAGAATTTTCTTGGTCTTCAGACTTGGTGCTTCTTTACTTGAATTTGCTTCGCTGTTTTCATTTTAAAATAACGAGAAAAGTAAATACATAAACTGTTTTGCTTTCTGGTAGTTAAATTAAGTATGTTTTATTAATATTTTTTTATTAATTAGTTCTAATTATTTATTTAATAATTTTGTTTACTGTCTTTTGTTCTCGAGAATCCATAAAAAATCAAGTGAATATGTTTGACGGTTTTTTGGGGTATTTTATGAAAATGGAAATTTTATCTCTGGACCCTCCCCTTGAAAAATTCCCGTGTGCGCCACTGCATTTGTCTATATTTAGTTGATCAGCGGCGGATTTTTTTTTTTTTGTTTGAAAGTGAATATCCGCGGATAGTCAGGAGTT
Organism: Uloborus diversus; assembly: GCF_026930045.1. Taxonomy (NCBI): domain Eukaryota; kingdom Metazoa; phylum Arthropoda; class Arachnida; order Araneae; family Uloboridae; genus Uloborus; species Uloborus diversus. The sequence continues at coordinate 63,630,307 of NC_072733.1, forward strand.
GACAGCACTTCCGATAGTCTCTGTAGATACCGGATACAAGCAAAAAAAAAAAAAAATAAATAAATAAAAAAAAAAATCGCTGCCTCATATTAGGAGGTATCGCCAAATTGAGTGACTTTACCGTTTTCCCTTCATCTGAGAGAAAAAGTTAAAGTTTTGAATAGTAACAAAAAAAAAAAAAAAAAAAAATACGCAAAAAGCAGAAATACGCTATTTACATTTTTTGAGTGCAGATTTTTTTTTTTTTTTTTTTAACTCGGACAGGTGAGAATCTCCGAGGGCAGTTCAAGATTTTCCATCGATGGGCACTGCTCCGCCGGAACAGCCGTTGATTAAAATGTATCACTGTACATTTTAGGAATTCACTCCTACGTGGAAAAAAATCGCATAAAAAAAAACTTTAGTAGGAATTTTTATTTTTGCCCGCTCATTTTTGTACGATGGTCCCTCACCGTCATGAATTTAGTGAACCTGATGCCGATTTTCATTTATGAAATCTGTCGGTTTGGGTCGAAAATCAAAATATACAATGTGTTCCCAAACTTCAAACCTCCAAAATAACATTCAATGAATTCTTGTTTCCTTATCGCCCATTTACTTATTGACTTGTTATTAATCTCCTAATCTACATATACTTGCGATACATGAAAATTCTTAAGAATATAATTTAAATATATTTATAATGAAGATAAAAATAGTTTTTACACATAATTTCCCTGGAGAGCCATATAACGTCGCGCCCTTTATAATTGTGGCATATATAGTTGTGTATAAGTATAGCCCATTCGTGATACATGAAAGTTTTTAAGCAATTTTTTGACAGAAAATTCTACTAAAGGAAAAAAATATTGTTTAACACATAACTTTACTGAAGAGGTATATATAGTTGTGCCCTCTATAGTTGTGGAATATATAGTTGTGCTCTCTATAGTTGTGGAATATATAGTTGTGTATAGTGTAGCATTTGTGATGCTCGGAAATTCTTAAGCAAATTTTTTTACATATAATTTTACTAAAGGAAAACATATTGTTTACACATAATTCAACTGAAGAGGCATATATAGTTGTGCCCTATATAATAGTTGTGCACTAACTTGTGCAGTAATTAGTGTGCTATAAAGCATAGTCTTTATAGCACACTAGTTACAAATGAAAATTCTTAAGCACATTTTTTACATATAATTCTACTGAATGCAAAATTATTTTTTGCAGATAATTCTACTGAAGAGGAAAATATTTTGACACATAATTCTGCTGAGGATGAAAATATTTTTCACACTTCCTTCTACTGGAGAGGAAAACATTTTGACAAATAGTTGCACTAAAGACAAACGTATTTTTTAGACATAGTTCTACTGAAAAGGAAGAAACCCTTCCACAAATGCAACAAACCAAAGTTTCTTTTTATATGAATAGAAATAATAATACTATAACCTACAACAGGTCAGCATTATAAATTCCAACTTTTATCGCTCGAAAAAGCTGAGAAAAATGCGTCACCAAAAAACTTCGATAACGAAGCGTCGTACTTTCGCTAACTTTTTATTTAAAAAATAAAAATAAAAACTTTCAAAAGAATCGAGGCTGAGTAATATGCAAATTAATCATCCTCATGACGTCTTAACCGCATATGATGGATTACATCACGCGATACCGTATAATACGAAACTGATTTTCTTTTTTTTTATTCCCTTTACTTCTAACAGAAGTTATGCTCTAAAATTATAGCTTGTTTTTGTCGACATTTGCATATTTTTGCAAATTTCCCTTCCCAAAGTATTTTTACTGCTTATTTGTGTATTCTTTTATAAAGTTGTAGCAAAATTTGGAACTATTATTGAGTGCCTACTTTGGGAGTGAAAAATGAGTTTGGATTATCGTTGGAAACTTAATTTAACATATTATGCGTAGCGTAGGTAGTAGATGAAAAATGCGTAGCATCGGAAACTTAGCAGTAGCTAAAAGAAAAAAAAAAAAAAAAAAACTCTCTACTTTACTACAAATACGAAATTCATTCGCATACTATACATTTTATATCAATTAATTAAAAGAAACGTACTAATATTTACGAAACATGCACGAAGGAGTGAATTGCAGTTGGGTATGGATACTTCATTAAACGCAAATTCATCTGATTATAGATTTAATATCTGTTAATCTTTTCGGCCCGACGCATATTTTATTACTTTATTGGAGTTTTCAAGTTAACAAATAGTTTCTCTCAATATATAGAGGATGTAAGAAAGTCCTTGACACATTTTAAAAGTTCAAATGAAAGCAACAAATTGTCGTATGAACCTGCTGTTTGTGCCACGCTGCTCCTCGTGTTCACGGTTTTTTGTTTTTTGTTTTTTGTTCATGTGGGTCAAATTGTGTGGCATTGCAAGCATTGAAGATCTGGCTATGCGATTATCCAAGTACATTTTCAGTCCTCTGAAGGTCTTCTTCACAAACGAAGCTAATGGAATCACTCAATAAGAACTTGTCAAATTGTGTGGTATTGCAAGTATTGAAGATCTGAATATGCAATTGTCCGAGTACATTTTTAGTCCTCTAAATATCCTCTCCTCAAATGAATTAAATAGAATCACTCAATAAGAACCTGTCGAATTGTGTGGCATTGCGAGCATTGAAGATCTGAATATGCGATTATCCAAGTACATTTTTAGTCCTCTGAAGATTTTCTCCTCAAATGAAGCAAATAGAAGAATCATTCAATAAAAACTAACCAAATAATTTGTAATGTGGTAAAATGCGTTTTCTATGTATTAAAAAGACTGCAAAGTGAAGTCTGGCTTGTAATTGCAAGAACATTTTCAGTTTCGCATTTCTACTTCCTAAGCAGATGAGGTGCGTAGAATTGCCTGATTGGGTGGTAATTCTGCCCATTGCAAGTTTTTAGTTTTTATCTTCTAAATTAATTCGTTTGTTTTAAAGAACATAATTTGTCAGATACTTTGGGTAGTTAGATACTTTGTGGATGTGTTATGTTTCACATGTTGAAAAAATCAGACAGGTCGTGGTTATATTTAAGGCATTGCAGCTCTGTAAAGATGAGTACGCAGACTTCGCCCCCTTTCCTCTTCTAAAAATGCTCAAGTACAGAACATTTCTTAAAAAAAATACTCTTCAATTAATTTTTCTTATTATATTCTGTTTAACTTTAGGTCTGATACGTAAAAAGTCGGAAAAACTAACTTAAAAAAAGAAAATAAAAATCAAGATCTATAAAAGATATGAAATAATGCATTTTATTCAGTCTATCACAACCATTTTCATCCTTAAATTTTTTTTCTCTGGGTGGTAATGGCATCGATTGTAATGACATTTTAAAGTATTTTGACTGGCAAAACATGAAAATATGGCTACCTTCGTTAAAATTTTACGTGTTTTGAACACAGGATCATTTAATATAGGCACTAAAGGAACACAACTGCACAACAATCATTATGCTTCGCAATTTTAGACTACTACGGAATTAATTCAACAAACTGTTCTGAAAAGTATTTTTACAGAATTTTTCAGGGAGTAAATAAAGTTTTAAAACAATTAGCTGGATTTGACTATTATTACTTGTAAGTTACTTTAAATGCTCAGAACTAGTAGGTTTGTGTTTCTCTAATTTGCTACATAATATGTAAGCACTGCTTGAAAGGTTAATTGCCCTTAATGAGTGTCATTAAACGCTTCAATAAACTTCTCATTTTCGTAATGTCGCTTTAGCAAATTCCATGTGAAACATTCATCAACATTTTCACAAGCTTCTCGAAGCAAAAAAAAAACGAAAAAACGTGTTTGTGTGTTCATGCGTAATTGCTTTTGTTAAATCTGTTTATCAACACTTTTTGCAAACAAAATAACTTTCTACCAAAGAGTAATAAATTGTGTTTTTTAATGCATTTTATTGAACAATACATTAGTATGTAGATTCACTTAACTGTTCAGTAGTAATTTGTGAACAGTCGTTGAAAAAAAAAAAAAAACTAAATAAACAAAAATTTAGTTTTATTGTTTTTATCAGCAAATCTTCGCTGCTTAGTACTAGTATAGTCAGCTATCACGTCATGGGTTCAGGTTTGTATCCAGTTTAGAGTATAAAAGTTATTGACCGGTATAGCACTTCTTCTAATTATGTCAACCTGGTTCAGAGTCCAATTTACCATAAGGTTTCCTCAGCGATCCTTAAGAGCAGTTTATGCTTGACCTATTTAAACATATATAATTATAGAAGCTAATCAGTTGTTTAGTTGCTAAGTACAGAGTATCTCTTAGGGAAAAAATTCCCTTAAGGAGCTCTGCACCGAAAATATGGTACAAAACAAGCTTACTGTTGTGTTAAACAGAGAGTACGTAGTTTTAAAAATCCTCTCTTCTTATCCCGCTAAGTTAAAAGTCTTGCATTAGAAGAAAAAGAAAAGAATGAGAAAGAATTTTTTTAAAACATGTTACCTCCAAGATTTAAGTCAAGGAAATATTGACAATGGAAAAAAAAAAACGATATTCCAAACAAAAGGAAAAGAAAGGAAGAGAACAAGCTCTAATTGGATACGAATGGGGAAGCCTCGGAAATTAGTTACACATTGTTTTTTGATAATGTTTAATAAATAAATTTCAAAGAACGTTATTAAGTACAATCAACGGTTTATTTTCGTCAATGAAATCACTTTCACGCAAGTAGTGTAAGATAATTGAATTTCCCGGCAATGCTAAATTTATAAAGTTAAGCACATTTTCAATCAATATTGATGATTTTACACAGACTCAATATCGCGTACGTGTAATGAAATTAAGAAATGCATATTTAACTAAAAAATTTACCAAATTAGAATATTATCTAGAGGCAGAATTTTTGTTATTGAGGAAGGTAAAAGGTAGCCTTCATTACTACGCAATGAGCGTACAATAAGCAAGGTTTGAACTGCAGGGTATTTATGAAGTTTTGCATTGATGAGGGAAATTTATCTGAAAAAAGAAACGCATAAGATTTATACGTAATTATTCATTTATTTTGATTCTTATCTCATATATTTTGATCCTCACCTCATAATGTTTTTGCCTCAGAGTTAATACAATTCTGCGTGCACATCTTTCATAGTTCTGTGAAGAACTCGACTATTCAGTTTCGCACCAGGCAGTAACGCCACTTGAATTCGAATTCTGGTGACGAGGGGTTTGATCATATATCTCTTTAAAATCACATAACATCTGTATTAGCTAGGATTGGCAATATATCGCTCTGTTGATGGAAAAGTGACACATTTAAAAATTGCATTTCGTCGGTAAGAGCAAATTAAAAGTTTTGTAATGGAACAGCGTGTTAATCAGAACAGCGAATATGAATAAAATACTTTTTTTTCCTACTATACTTTCAATAATAATGTATTCTTTAAAAAAATAATGAAAAGGCTTTAGAGGGGGGGGGGGGGCTTTTCATTATCCTAACTCTAAAATGTCAACTTTTTAATTATGTCACTTTTCTATCAACGGAGCGATATGTTCAAATCCTTTATGGAGATTTACCCTTAAAATCCTCTCGCCGCTTTCCTGGCGCCAATTATTAGCATATTAGTCGTTACCAAAAATATCGCATCCATTACTGCTTCCTTGAATGTGTCAATATTTGGGACCAGTGGTGCAAACACTTGGTCTTTGACAAACCCCTCAGGTAAAAGAATGCACTGAGTTGTTTCTCAGTTTTAGCGCTTCTACATCACATTGATATTACTATAACTAGGATTAAAGTGAAAAACCAACGTAAATAAAGCACAAATTCTGAAGAAAATACACATAGCTATTTCAAAGCTACAATAGCTTCTTTATCAGTGCAAAAAGCTTAATAAAACAACCCGAAAGTCACGAGATAACTTTATTTACGTTTTTTTTTTCACTTTAATCATATTGTAGCACAAAGCTTATTTGATCATTTTCCACTTACTGTAACTACGATTTAAAACATAAATGAAAAAAATAAATAAAAACTTGAAGAAATAAGGATCAATATTTAATATATATATATATATATATATATATATATATATATATATATATATATATATATATATATATATATATATATATATATATATATATATATATATATATATATATATATATATATAAATTTATTATGCATGAATCTGAAATAGTTAATTTCATTTATCAGTGCAAAATTTTATAAACGCTTTATAAACGCCCTGTGTATCACATACGCAGTAAATTATGTATTTAGGTTTATTGTTTTATATTTATATATCTGTGTTCTAGACATAAAACGCTTGTTATGGCACAAAGATATCATTTTTAGCTTACGTTCAGTTAAATATATTTTTTTAAACATAAAAGTTAAGCTTCCAAAGGAAACAGCATAAGGTCCCTTGCTTTTACAACGACATGCTTAATACATTTTTTGGTCCACATAATTCGGTCGCGGTTTGAAGTAGAACTCATTGAAGTAAATTTAAGCAGACTGTTAAAAGTAGTATTTTCCACAAAGGTTGCGAAATTGTGTCAGAATTTAGTAACCTTCACTGAGAATAACTCATACACGCTTCAAGGGAATATCCTAAGTAGTAATTCCAGAACCATTATTACACGGGTCCACCTGGTCTTACCTTATTGCAAATAGCGCCTCTACTAAAAGTTCAAGTAACAGAGCTGATTAATAGCCGCAATATGTTAGAAGTAGACGCAACAATATTAAAGCAAGTGCTTCATATTCAGTACGGTTATAATGAAATGTCTCGAAATGATTAAAAGTATATCTGCTTGGAAAGAAATCAGTTTTAGCGATTACCAGAACCGCGGAGCCACTCCCAAGACGTTAGTCAATTGGTGCAAAAGCCGTAAAACCCTCTGAATGTCCCTCTTTGAGAAAGGTATTGGAACAATGGATAATTGCATAGGTTGTGGTTTTATGGAATATAAAGCGAATCAGTAACAGCTGAATAGCGTACAGGCTGCTAGAGAAATATATGTGGAAAAAATATCCGTAGTTGAAATTTTATATGTTTTACATTGTTGCTAAGATTCTTGCCACAAGTTGGGCTTATTAATATTAAAATTGAGGCATATTTTAATTCGTAAAAATGTTATAGGAGTAAATTTAGGTGTTTGGAGTAGAAAGATCACCTGGTCCTGCAAGTAAATGTGTGAAAAGTTACATGTATAATATGCTAAAAAAAATTTTTTGATTAATTCAGTACGAAAGTCATATTACTGGCTTGTAAATAACACGCTTTGTGCGAGACGATTCAGTGTTAAATAATGAAAGAACACATAGAATTGTTATGTTGCAATTAAGCTGAATCCACTTTAATGTATAGCTTTCATTCTTCTGATGATGATTTCTGTGCACATTTTTGAGGATTTTATTTTTGGAAATACTTTTTTTTTTAGCTTAACAGGTGAATTATTTTCAGTATATTATTACCATATTTTTGCCTGACCCATTTTCAGAAGTTTTTTTTTTTTTTAATTTCAGAGTAACATAGAAATAAAGCAATAAATTTCAAATTATAAGCACATATTTAAGGAGTTTAATAATTCGTGTATTGTTTCTACATTCGGGGAAAGGGAGTAATAAGAGGCAATGGTAGTAAAGGATTTTTTTTATTTTTATTTAAGGGCTTTTTTGACTGAGTATATTTAGAGCTCCATAACATTCTCCTGTATTCTTGCTTTGCCCTTGTTTAACTAATTTCCAGACTGGATGCATTTAATTATTCTTTCTGAACCTTTTCCTGAAATCTAATAAAGAAATATCCAGGTCCGTAATTGCATCCCCCCCCCATTTGTTAAGATTTCAAAATTATTTGGTCTTTCTAAATAAAGATAGGTCATATCTTTCACATTACAACGAATAAATATTGTTGATGTTTAAAATAGTTCTACAGAAGTTATAAATAAAAAGAAAAACTTTTATTCCGTCCATGTCTTTTGCCCCTGTTTCAATTACAATTTCGTAAAAATGGACTATGGTCGTGAGAAATAAAAGACAATGCCTCATTTTTAGGTTATGAGAATAATGAAAACGACCATGTTATTCAAAAGTTATCATTTGAGCAACACCAAAGGAAAAAACATGGTTTAAAATTTTGTTTCTCAATTTTCGAGTGTTACGTTATTAGATTTGGTACTAAAATTTTTACCATAAGCAGTTTCATGGAGAAAGCATAAAAGTTTGTTATATTACCTTTTATATCAATATTTTTTTACTAATACAACTATACAACTTATCAAACTTCTACATGAAATTTACAAAACATATATTTGCAAATTAAAAATCTGAATAAATTCTTACCTGCTTCATCGATTAAATCAAAATTTATGTAAGGTTAGATGTTGCTGCCATGGTGCCATGTATCTAAATTTGCAACAGCTAAGAGTCAATTAAATATATAGGGCAAAAAATTAATGTGCCCCGGGGTGTACCGTATCCGTTGACCGTATCCCAAGAGGAGCCACACTGCCTAATAAATACAGAACGTATTTCTGCATGATGCTAGAACTAATGCAAAGAAATACGCAAACAAAATCCATAACTTATTCACAGTGTATATTTCTAAAATCATTTACAGAGTCCAATTTGTGTTAAACTAAAAGTTTTTAAATTTAAGCCTTTTATACTGATAGAATTTTAGTAATAGCCAAATTTTAAAATTTTCTTAAAGGAAGTATGTTTCTAAACTTTTACTTCTATGGAATACAGAAAGCAATTACCAAAATCTTTAAAAACCAAATACTTCTGCAAGAAACACACACAACTGTGTATACAAATAATGTGTAGTTAATAATGTGATCATAAAACTATTCATTAGAATACTAATAGTAGATTACTTGGCCAGTTTGGTTGGTATTATGTGTAGAAAAAAATAATAAGAAAGAAAATACCCAAACTATTTTCAAGCCAATCTTCTACTTTTCTTTTAAAAAAATGCTTTAGTGTTGCAGCGGTATTTATTTATGTTCCGATACATTTCTAAAATCGCTAAGCATTTCTACCGTCATATGAGACAACATTTCGTTGTAAATACGAGCTATTTTCAACACACATTTAACTTTACTGTATTTTGAGATTTTGAAAGCGGCACAATTAAAATTTTTAAACTCCATACGGTACATTTAATTTGACTGTTATATTCAGTTTCACCGAAATATATATATATTTATATATATATATATATATATTTGCTATCCATTTGACGTTTTGATTTCATAACTAACAATTTTTATTCAACTTTACTATACTTTAAGGCTTGAAAAAGTCAGAGAAAGCAGCAGAGTCTTTTTGACTCCTTGTGTGTAGTTAACTGAATAGATTCATAACTTTTCATTTAATTAAAGCTTTTTCTATCAATCCGACTCATATTAATAACTAATTAGATAATACTAATTTACCTTCACTTTAATACATTTGCAATTGTATTTATATAATATTTGAAAAGATACAATAAGAAAATAATTCATTTTCAGGTTTTTTTTGCTAGAAGTTTTAAGTGGCTAGTTCTTTAACTGGTCCTTGAGATGGGGTGTCGCTTGCCGCACATCCCAGAAGCATCAAACTTTCGCATTCATATGTTTTGTAATATTTACACATGAGGCAGTGAGAAGCTAAGGGATGTAAGTGCCAAAATTAAATTTTTAGAGATAGCCAGTACAAATAATAGGGGAACTTCCTCTCTATTTTGAATCAAGAGATAGTACTGGTAGCCCTGGTAGGTGCTGAAATGCAGAATTATTTAGAAAAAAGTTTCAATGAAAGCCTACCTACGATCTAAACGCGTTTTACTCAAAACTTGAAAAAGTCAACTTACACCCCTTTGCTTCTCACTGCCTCATATATAACTTTAAATGTACACTTCTATGTAATTGTCATTTACGGTACTGTTTCAGTTGAATTTGTGAAAGAAAACGTACAAAAATAATTGGAAGTATTCCTACTTTAATTTGACAAATTTTGTGTGGTGCACAAGAAATGTAAAGTCGGGGCTACATACACCTTACCATTTACGTTACAAAAAATCAGTTCATCAGTTTAGAAATAGAACTAGTATCCCTACTAGGTGCTGAAATGCAGCATTTTTTCAATGAAAGCCTAACTAGGATCTAAACTTTAAAAACGTTTTACTCAAAACTTTGAAAATCCACTTGCATCCCTTTGCTTCTCACTGCCTCATACATGACTTTAAATGTACATTTCTATGTATCTGTCATTTACGATACTGTTTCAGTTGTATTTGTATAAGCAAAACATACAAAAACAATTAGAAGTATTCCTACTTTAATTTGATAAACTTTGTGGGGTACACAAGAAATATAATTGCGGGACTACCTACATACACCTTACCATTTACGTTACAAAAAATCAGTTCATCAGTTTAGAAATAGTACTAGTAGCCCTAGTAGGTGCTGAAAATGCAGCATTTTTTTAATGAAAGCCTAGCTACGATCTAAACTTTAAAAACGTATTGCTCAAAACTTTGAAAATCTACTTGCATCCCTTTGCTTCTCACTGCCTCATACATGACTTTAAATGGACACTTCTATGTATCTGTCATTTACGATACTGTTTCAGTTGCATTTGTATAAGCAAAACATACAAAAATAATTAGAAGTATTCCTACTTTAATTTGATAAATTTTGTGGGATACACAAGAAATATAATTGCGGGGCTACCTACATACACCTTACCATTTACGTTACAAAAAATCAGCTCATCAGTTTAGGGCTAAGAAAGAAATACAGATGAGCTTCTTCGTTTGTCAAAAGCATAATAGTTTCTTCTGTAATCACATCATTTACTCAAGTAGCAGTTTATTTCTAGGCCAATTTAACGGAATGAGTGATTATTGCTAAAGCAATCCATTTTCATTTGAAGTAAATGGCTAAAGTAATAGAAAAGCACTTTATAAGAACTTACCCTTAAATCCCACTGCATCAAGTCCGTTCTTCCCAATAGATACCAAATATGAAGCAAGTTGTTGATAAACAACGAAAGCGGGACAAAAATAGCTCTTGGGACTTGAAGACTATCAGCAAAACGTAAGAAACACATTTCGAGGGAAACGATTGCATGATAGAGCGAACTAACGCAGTTCGTCTTGAAGATGGTATGGTATGGGTATTTATACGAGGGCAAAAAAATATTGCTCTGCTCTAAGTTTACTATCTACTCAGGGGTAGTCTCATGAGAGTTTCTGTAGTCTTGTTTACTTGGCGATCTGGGTTAATTACTCCAACGCCAAATCCAAATCGTCATTTATTCGGAGTATAAGTGAGATGGTTTCATTTCCGATGTTAATCGACGGTACTTCATGCTTTTCATATTTGTAGAAGAAATCTCGAAAATAGAACTATTTGTTTCTGTCCGTGTGATTATTTTTCGATAATCAGAAATCCCTCACTTTAAGGGTAATTGATCGACGCAATATTTATATTCATTAATGGCACTGATTTACTCAGTTTACACGTAATAGCATTCCGTTGATTTTCAAAAGAAAAAAAAAAGATAGTAATAGAGTAGCCTTTTTTTTTTTTTGCAAAAACAATAAAAATTTAAGTTTAGGAAATTCGCATGATTTTTTTTTAGAATTAAAAAAATGCTTTGTCATTCATTGTCAATTTTCTTTATAATAATCATTACCATTTAAATTAATGGAGAATTAGCTTAGGCAAGAATGAATTAATAAAAATTTTACTATATGATGACTGAAAGTAGTGGCAAGGTGATGGAGCTTAAGTTCGTCAAAAGAGTTTTTTCGCTGTTTTATAGTTAAATTAAACTCATGATCTTACTTGCTTGTATACTTGTTATTGTAGGACTAATTGATAAAAAAACTGTAAGTAATGAATAGTCCCAAAGTATGATGAAAAACTAAAACATAACTTTTATATATAAACTTTTCTCGACTTAATGTGAACACATTTAGACAAAACACGGAGGGGGGGCATTAGGGCGAAGGAGGGGAGGAATGACGTTCCGCTACTGCTTTTCTGTAAACATATTTCCCTTTCGCATTAGCTTTCGCCTTAGTTTTCATTTTAACGTCAAGCTTTCATTATTAAATATATATATATATATATATATATATATATATATATATATATATATATATATATATATATATATATATATATATATATATATATATATATATATATATATATATATATATATATATATATATATAATATATATATATATATATATATATATATATATTTACCACTTGTCCAGCAAATTATTTTCGTAAAGTTGTTACATCTTCCATTAACAGTCGCTTGCTAAGATGCCGCCTGCTACAAAAGGTAAAATATGAAAAAATCCGGGTTTTTTTTCCTTTTTTTCTTTTTATTAAGTTGAAAAAAGCGAGACTGCATACGTTCAAGTTATATGTTGTAGAGAATATTTTTTTGCATTTTTACATTTCTTGTTAGACATCAAGTCCTGCTTGTTAGATTATTTATCAAATCTTCCAATTAAAAATCAAATAGCGAAGTTCAAATCAAACTATTCCTAAATGCATGAACAAAAATTAATTTCTTTTTGTACTAAATTCCGGTAAAATAGCGTACACAATGGAATAGAATTATGAAACTGGTCAAAGCTGTACTAGTATTCTTAGAATTAAAGGTGTTTTATGCTACATTTTAGTAGTACATATTGATGAATATTTGTAATCTATGTTCGAATATTCCTCAAATCTTTAGCAAAAACTTTTCTAAACCAACTCATGATACATAAAAATTCACCTAATGTTTCTTTCAAGGATTAAAACACCCCATTTTATGCCAATATCGGTAGAATGCAGTGTAGCCAAAGCGTTCCTCTTCAAATCCTTCCCCACCGAGCAAGCAAGCGAAGCAAACGACTTCAGGACTTGTGTAGCTCAAAGTCGATTCCAGAACATCAAGTTCTATTCCGGTGAAGTCTTTTATAACCGTCGGGAGGAAATTTAGGCGCGACTCAATCTCCGATCCTGATATCAGGAGATCAATGAGGGTTCGCGCACCATTGCCTCCCGTCATTCTGAATAAAAAGTCCTTCCTGTGCAGAAAAAGGGAAACGCTGTCTTGACGAGTCAACGTCATTCGCAAAAAGGCAGGGAGGGTTTAGTGCAGTAGAAATAGGCCAAAAAACACTTTGGGGGTCAAACAAATGCAACAGAAATTATTCTTGTGGTAAATGGTAGGTAACACACTCCTAATGAACATACTAAAAATAAACACCCGTATTGGTGGAACAAATGTGTTTTTTGGCCACCATCTTGAAAATTCATAAAAATTAAAAAAAAAAAAAATAAATAAATAAAATCATGCGTGATATCAAATTGAAGGACATTTAACACTGAAAAGGAATAGAATATGGGATACTTAAAGTGAAGTGAAGATGCTAAAAACGTACATCTATATTGTAATCAAAAATGCGGTTTTTTTGGCCGCCATCTTGAAAAAAAAAAGATTTTTTTTTATATATAAATCGGGTGTGGTATCAAATAAAAGGAAATTTCATGCTGAAAAAGAATATAAAATGGGATATTTAAAGTAAAGTGGGCAGAATGAAAATTTACATCCGCACTGAGAAGCGAGAAATGCGTTTTTTTGGTTTCCATCTTGAAAAATCATGGAAAATTTTCAAAAATAAAAAACATTATGTGTGGTATCAAATGAAAGGAGATTTCTTGCTCAAAGAGAAAATGATTTTGTTCTAGATTGAAAAGAAGGGAAACAATGAAATAGGAGCCGAAACAACATTTACCGTGTTGAAAACATTATTTATTAGTCAAAGCGGTATAAGAACTGTGGATAATTTTGCGCCCGAGGACATTTTTCAAAAAGGTTGAATAAATATATTTAAAAAAAATATGTAGGAAGAAAAACAAAATCATGAATTTAAAGGAGTTTTATAAAATAAAATATTTACATTATCAAAATAAAATTTCATCTTTATCTTCATCCAAATTCAAAATGTTACCTGTGTTTGTGCAGTTATTTCCACAACAGTTTTTACAAATTACCGAGTATGGAAGTCCATATCGACGGCATATACATTTTGCAGTGTTACATGGTTCTTCTAGTGTGTTTTGGCAAGTAAGAGTTGATCTAGCGCTAGGCTCAAGTCTGGATATTGGCTGAAATTCTCCATCTACCAACCGCCATCCCGAAAGTGTGGGATCACGAGTTTGTAATTCAAGTTTTTTTTCAAATAAAGCCCTGCAAATGTACTCAATATAGATGATATTTCGATACATTTTGCGTTGGGGGCAAACAAGCTATGTCAAATTCTTTTTTAGCTGAAGTCTTTTTCCTAAGGTATTGCTTATAGCGAAGCGCGCTTAAGTGGCCTGTGTCAATGTTACCTACATATAGTGACACAATAATCTTACAACGGATTTCAACCAAATATTCCAAAGTAACATCTTTCGATGATCCGAAATGACATGATCAACAGTCTCAAGAGTCAAATCTTAAGAACAAGGAATACTCATGATAATAGATATTATTATTCAGTTGTATTAATAGTTGGTTAATTTGGATGCCGATGTTGGATTAAGTTTTAATAAATACAATAGTTGAAACATTATTACTGTACATTCCTTATGGCATTTTCAGAAAACATAACGAGGCTTTCCCACCAATAGATTTCTGAATGGCTTGAATGTCACGAACTTTTTTAGATTGTGTGATAAACTGTATTAAAATATTCATCTGGTGAGTCCCTAAAGAGAGAGGAAAAGGGGATCCTCGGGGTTGATGTATTAAAATATTCTTAGAAGAATGATATGGTAAAAGGATTAAAATGTCTGCATCATCCGCAGCTACCGTCACATGTATTTCCTGGGCAATTTTTACAGCTTCTTTCACTATCGCCGTGTCTGCGTCACCTTCTGCTTGAATCACAGAATGATCTCTCCTTTGAAAACAACTCGCCAGTATGTTGACAAAACGTTGTTTGTTTACAGAATTGGAAATAAAATGGTTTTTTTCGGAATAACTATAGGTGAATTTTCATCAAATGCTTTTATATTTGGTTTCTTACACCCATTGAATACTGTGGTCTCTTTTCCAAATCCTTTGCTTTCATATACTTCGTGTTGACTATTTCCAAATATTTTAGACGTGGATCAGGGTAACTGATGAACCAATGCGGCACAATCAAGAAAGTAGGATGTACTCTCATGCAGATCGTATTTAACGATTTTGCCAATGAAGATTTATGTGTTTTTCTCATTTGCTGAGTACTATGGTCAAATAGTGTAGTTGGCAGAGTAGATAATGCATAGTTTAAAAATTCACAGACATCTTGAGCATTACTGTCTATGGAGATATATGCTAGCATCCTCTGTGTTAAAAGACGGAAATTTACGTAGTGAGTCTCACCAGCATTGATAATCCTTTTTCAGTACTCGCGTTACTGCTTATATAACTGCCATAAAACCTTTGCCGGTGAGTTTATCTTGGATATTTTTTCTAATGACATTAGAATTTTCTGCAGTAACTTTCTTTTTGCTATCCATCATTCCGTTAAAAATGTTCCATAAACCACTTGAAAGAATAGCAAATAGATTGTGGTCTTTGAAGAATTGCATTATCACTTGCGGTGCTAACACAAGTTCATGTAAGCATAAGTGTTATACCATTTTCTACCTATTTTCTCTTAAAAAATATTTCTCTTCAAAAATCTGATTAATATCCTTTTTCAGTGTGAAATTTACTTTTATTTGACGCCACCCATGATTTTTTTTTTCTTTCTAATTTTGGAAATGTTTCATGATTTTTCAAGATGACTGCCAAAAAAAAAAAAAAAAACACTTTTTCGCGGTAGCACGGGTGTATATTTTTACGATGTTCACTTCACTTTAAAAACCTTATGCTACATTCCTTTTCAGCTTGAAATTTCCTTTCATTTGAGATCACACATGACTTTTTTTATTTTTAAATTTTTTTCACTACTTTTCAAGATGACGGCTAAAAAATACCATTTTTCACGATAAAACGGGTTAATAGTTTTGGTGTGTTCACTTCTCTTTTCATACCTCATTTTTTGTTCCTTTTTAGCTGAGAATTTCCTATCATTTGATCCCACAAATGATTTTTTATAATTATAAAAATTTTTCTGTGATTTTTCAAAATGGCGGCCAAAAAACATATTTGTCCCAACAGTATGGATGTATATTTTTAGTATGTTCATTAGGAGCATGTTACCTACCATTTCCCTCAAGAATAACTTCTATTGCACTTTGTTTGATCCCAAACACTATTTCTACTGGACTAGTTAGGAGGGATAGCACTTTCGAATTGAATAAACGAAAACATTTCAAGTAGAAATATTGTTTATAAAATGGTAATATTGAAAGTGTATTGAATATGTGTTTCTTATTAATTGCTGCATACATATGTTTTTTACCATACCAGACCACACCAGAAAGTTAAAAACTGCGACTCTATTTTTAAAATGCAAAAACAAAAAAAAAAAAAAAAAAAAAAAGAAAGAAAGAAAAAGAGAAACTCTTCAGCTCATAACGCTAAACCAGCAGTTGTCAACAGGTGCACCGTAGTCTAGGTTTGGACTGCGATCAGTCAAAAATTGGACCGCCAATACTAGTTTGAAAGTATGTACAGTTAAATCCTGTTGCAACGAACTTCGACGGATCGCAAACGTTGTTCATTGAAACGGGAATTCAGTTCTATTGGCATTCAAACAATGTAGTTAAAAAAGAGACTCACTGAAACGAATATTTCGTTCTATTGGAACATGCTGTGATGAGATTGTTTTGTATACCTTACACAAATATTTCTGTATAATTTATTTCAAAACAAATTCTTCTGTAGATTACAACAATTTTCAGCGACACCGTCATGATTTTTTAATATTACGTTTCTAGCTATTAAATAAGAGACTGATTTTAGTCCTTTACTTGGCTATTATGTTAAATTCTACATTCGTTGTGGAAATTTTTGAAGAACAAATACCACTCAAAATTAACGGATGCTTACCTTAAAGAATACTTGCATAAGTTACTCACTGCGTAAACCTTGCCTGAAAAATCTTTACACCGCAAATATTATTTCTGTCGTTGATTTTCCATTACAAATATGAAATATGCCTATCAAATGTATTTAACATTATTTTTTGAATGAAAATTAAAATATAACTTTTGTAAGGCATATTATTCTTTTTTCTCTGATCTTCGATAAAACTTTTTCAGAAGTATCTAGACCCCAATTAAAATTACTTGCCGACTCTTGCGCTAAACATTAGTAATCAAAAGAAAACGCATGTTTCATTACACTAAAGAAGTTAATTTTATCACATTCGTAGTATTTAGTTGAAATTGAAAGACTACGAATGTACAAATTTTAACTTTTTCCATGCGTTTAATCCAAAAGGTATACTAAAGCGCTTTCGAACTCTTGTAGAGCGCTCTCTATTGCATGAAGGAGTTATTTCCATTGAGAAGGAATTAAAGATGATGAGCGTGAAGCCTTTAACTCTGGAAGCAAGGATCCCAAGTCCCGTGATATATTTGAAAGTAAAATACTGGAAGAAATTATGTTTATTCGACTCGTTTCGCTAAAAATGTGTCTTTCATTCGTCGAAGTTGAACCATGTGACTTGAGATCTTTCCATCAACATTTCCTAAGCCAATGATTGGACTTGCTCCCTTCAATTACTAATTCCTGCTTTAAGGTTATTTCCGACCTTGCAATGCTATGTAATTCTGAATCATCAATGTGTCCCTTTCATCTTCTAAAATGTGGAGAAATAATTCTGAGCAGGGCTGCGGAGTCGAAAGAAAAATCGTCGTATCCGACTCCAGGATTTTGAACCGTCCGACTCCGACTTTTTTATTTATTTATATTTTTTTCAAATCACCCCACCCCCTTATGGGAGGGGGAGGGGAACCCTAAACAGAGATTAAATATAAATTCCTTTTTATGAATTTTTCGCTTTGTATTTTATTGTGAACCTAAGATGCATACAACGTTAGAAATTCAATTTGAAAATCAAATTATCCAATAGATTTCTAAAGTGAGATTACTTTAAAATCCTATTTTTAAAAAAAAATGAAAAAGATTAATTTGCTTTCCTTTAATGTTTAACAAATAGATGTTGATCAAATTCTGTGCTTTCAATTTTTGAAAGCACAGAGAAGAGTGAGAAAAAGAGTTTTGAGAGAAAAAAGAAAACTTTTTTCTAAGTAAAAAAAAAAAAAACTTTTCTTGAGAGGGGGCGGTCCCCCCTCCCCCGCCCCCATCTGGTGGGTGACACCTTAACTTAATTTCAGCGTTTACAAAAATTGAAATACTTTAATTCAAAAAAAAAAAAAAATCTCCAATAATAAATCTTAAATTTCATCTAAAAAATTTCAACAAAAATATTGCACTATATAGTGGAGAGAGGTCGGGTACATGTACGTTTGGAGTAAATTTTACACAAAACGGTGGCGGTATACAGCTTTTTACGAGTAGTTTTTACTATACCTACATTTCTTGGCTCAATTTTAATTTTAATTTTATTGGCAGCTTCAGAATTAATCAGAAGAGGAAGATTTTAGGATTAACTACAATTATTGAGTGTTGTAACACTACAATTATTGAGTGTAAGTACAGTTCCGTGACTTATAGTGGCTTCTTCTGACTTATTAATCAATTGTAATTGTAAATTGGATTGTAGAAACGATACTAAATTTTTTGCTCGATCAGAAGCAAAATTAACATTAAAATCTCCGGTTAAAATTAAAGGAATTGTATAATAATCTTCATTACCTAAAGCAGAATCTTCTTGTGTATAATTTAAAAGCTGTTTAAGAATAAATTGAATAATGCTTGAAATACTTTTGTTTGGAGATATATATATATATATTGGCAATAATAATTTGTTGCTTTGCTTCATTGAGACATTCCACTATACACATTTCACCAATATCGTTTTGTGTGACCGTATTAAAGCTTGTAGCATTATTAACATGCAATCCTATATTTGGAGTGACACTATTTATGCAAGTAAGATCATTCTGATAAACTGATACGCCTCCCGTTCTAATATTTCGACGCTTTAATTTTTTTATTAAAAAACTTTTGAAAAACAAATAGAATCGACTTCAAAATTGCTCTATATGAAAAATAATTTTATTATTAATTTTCATATTCACCATTCAGACTACTTTTAAACATAAGTTTTGATGTCGGGGCAAAAACAATAGATTAAATAACGCGTCGTTTCTAAATGTTTCATTACAAAAAACACTCAACACTCAAACTTACGAAACATTTTAGATTTTACTCTGTGATGAACAAATTGAATGTTCATTTATAATTTTTGTTTTCTCAGCCGTCCCCAAGCCCTGCGTTGCGAAGTCTGCGGGGATGAAGTTTGTTTAAAATATGTACACCTTATCACAGTTCAAAACCCTAAATAAAGCAAGATATTTTCAGTACAACTAATCGCAAAAATGTTTTTGTTTTGAAAATAAATTTAAAGATTAAATGATGTTTTGAATATATATTGTTTACAATGTTATTGGTATTATATTGTATTATTAAACTCCCCTTTCGTTAGGAAAATGCGTTATGTTGCGACGATCATTAATCTTCTGTTAGTTTCATTACTTTTTCTACTATCACTTAACGCTTAAAGCTGTCCGAAAGAGTAAAGAAACAAAATTTCCCCGACCATGCGCGCTTCTGTGGTATGCGCGAACGAAAGGAATGCCAGACGAGAGCTGCGCCGTTACGCGCGTTATGTCACAAATCGGTTTACCTTCCCATAAGAAGTTATCACTTCAAAATAATTTATTTTATCGCATCCTTTGAATTTTCGCTTTTGTACCAACACTTATTTAAATTTACCAAGCACCCTCAGAGGTTTCCCGACTTGTTCAAGCGATACATACATTTCTTTTACTATTTTATAACTGAGGTCGAGGTAAGAAAATATTATTTTAATTTGAAAGTGATTAGAAAATGTTCGTCAACAAAGCTGTTTGCTGACAGTTGCTATCAGTTAAATAAAATTAGAAAATAAGCAAACTAGTAGACGGCGTAGGTAGCTGTTACAGAAAGTTCGATAAGCAGCCAAGCCACAAAGCGATAAACAGTCAAGGTTGTCACAATGAGTTATTTTCTTATTAGTAGGCTTTTATACATGTAATCAAATTAATTGGTAGTCAATTGGTTTTTTTAAAATGCAAGGAGAGTCAGTGAAAATTAAAGAAAAAAGAAACCCGGAGTCGAAGTCGGAGTCGGCATGTTTTCGAACGACTCCGACTCTGACTCCTTTACCCCAAAATCAGTTCGACTCCGTCTCTTCAACTCCGACTTCTACTCCGACTCCACAGCCTTGGTTCTGAGACACCCAGTATATTTTATTAAGTTATGACCACGGAGACCGTGCATGTGCGTATGGGAATTGAAAATATTTGAACTGCATCCTTTATAATTTTCTAAAACAATAGTGGAAAAAAAAATGTCTCAAAAAATAAATAAATAAATAAATAAATAAATAAACTAACAGATCAGTACATTCGCATCATTTGACGTAAAAGCAACCTTTCACACTTACCATGACGCTGAATAAATAGCGCATTTGTAAAGAATCGCTTTATTCAACGCCTCTCCTTTAACCTCTAGCAAACCGAAACAACGGAGAAGGTCAGAAGCCGTTACGGATAAGCGGTGAAACAAATTCTGAAGACACACACAGATAAGTGTACATCATAAATTTTTGCCCGGTGTGACAAACACCCGGCTTTTTGAAGGTGAATAAAAGAAACAGTGTTCTACTGCAGCCCAAGACTGTTGTTTACGGATTTGCCCCTTAGAAAAGCCGCTCCTTGGAAGTCCGCTTATCAAGCTAATGCTAAAAAAAATTCGCTCGGTTGGCCGCTTGTAAAACATGCGAGGGCTTCCAGTGCGATAATTTCTAACTGAAGGAAAAACAATGTAAGATAACGTGGAAACATTTCCGTAAAAAGTTATGGATCAAAGAACTTCATGTATTTTTATCATATTTTATGACTTTGTTCAAACCATAAAAACGTTGCGTGTAACTTGTATCGTTTTGTTTATTGTTTGTATAGATTTTAAGGAGTGGTGGATTGTTTCAGGGGAAAATCTTTTGGTCTTCCGGAGTATGCAAATTTTCTAAGAGCTGATGTATTGAATTTCTAAATAAAATGGTGAGAATAGGATGATTTTTAAAAGGTTTGGTTGATATGAGATGTCAATGATATTATACTTTATTTTGCTAAATTTTGACAGCGGTTAATAAGTGTAACCAATATTACTAAGAAATGTGAAAAATAAACACTTTATCGTTAGAAATATTAGTTTTTCGTGATGTATGCTCAAGTATTTCTAATAATGTGACTAAATGTTACAGGAAATAAATTCACAGGAAAATCCTTTGGTCTTACGGTGATTGCGCATCTTTATGAGCGAATTTCCAAATAAAATTGTGAGAATCTGTTGACTTTTAAAAGGCGTGATTAGTATAAGATATTACGATATTATGTTCCGTTCTGTTAGAATTTGACAACACATATGTATTTGTTTGAAATAAATAAATATATACAGGGTGGTTATAAAAAACCTTGAGGTGTTCAGAGACCTCTAGTGAGTGAAGTAGTGGACGAAACATTGCCAAATTTCATGGGCATACACAGTAGACCATGGGATTTCGATTTTTGAAATTAAAAAAAAAAAAATAGTACAAAAATCGACACCAGGAGAAATTTTGGCGTTGAAAAGGTGTATTACTGTAACTATTGAAGGATTAAATGCTAACTGATAAAATATGCATCAATTTTATTCACAAAATATGATTTTTACCAACAAGTGAGGTCCAATATGACCAACATCGAGGTTTTTCAGGTACTGAATACAATGCACAATATTTTTCACACCTCTGGGGAGGGAGGGGGGGGGGATTTTGTCTGCCTGTAACATTTTTCTAGTTTTGAAAGTTGAGATATCGGGAACATGTCGCAGATACAAACCACCGTTACGAAATACCCATGGTTAAAAACCACAAGGTGAAAGATAGGGCGAGCACGGTCTCCATACCGTAGGAAATGCATGACTAATAAAACTGCTATCAAAGAAATGTTGCCGCCATACACTCAATACCTAAAGCCCAACATAGGGTGGTGCACCATCTTATATGAATATTATTCAGAAAGAAATCCTTGCTGCTGCGCCAAAATTCTTCCTGACAACTTTCGGTAAAATTCTTCTCTTGTTACAAATTGCAATTTCTCGTTGGATTTATTGAACCTCATTTGTAAGCAGCAGTTATTTGTAGCAAAAAACTTGATGTGTGCTGCATTTTTTGGCATTTAATTCTTCAGTATTCACAAGTAATGCACCTTTGCAACGCCAAAATTCCTCCTGGTGGTGAATTTTCGTACTATTTTTTTTAAATTGTAGAAATCAAAATCCCATGGTCTGCTATGTACGCCCATGAAATACGGCAATGTTTCGTCCAATACTTCAATTGCTAGAGGGCTCTAAACACCTCACGTTATTTTATAACCACCCTGTAAATAAAGCAGCTTCAAATTACTTAAAATATCCGCCCCCCACTTATGTTTTATTAATTTTTAAACTTTTAATAATATGCTTTATTACAGCTGAAAAAGTAAGAGGTCTGAAGAAAAGATGGATGATACCTTGACTACATACATTCTAATGAAAATTGTCAAGGAAAAAAAAAACTGCTGTTTCTCTGCATTTTTTAATTTACTAAACTATTTTAATGAGGAATCTTAAGCTTTCGCAAGTCACTACCCATCTTCCCCCACCCTTGATAACAAAGTACTATATAAAATGTTTACAATTATATGAAATATGTCGATGAAGATTCTTCCAGTAACATATATTGCAAAAACCAGGAAAAATTTCCGCTAAATGTCAGTAACCTTTCTGGAATGATCCTTGAAACTTTCTGAAGAATTAGGAAATCTCGTCGGTTACGAGTCATGTCTCGTGATCCTTCAAGAAAAAATTGGTACGTTTGATGTAAGTGATTAGAACCTTCCTGATTTACCAAAAAAGCACCAGAAGCATTGATGCAACCATTGCGAAAACTAAGAAAGAATTGCAAGCAAGAACCAATCATCACCGTCGCCTGCAATTCTTGCTCTTCAAAGCTGCAGCTATTCAGTGACTTATTCGCTCTCATTGGGAGCTTAGTCAATCTGAACGGGCAATGATCGAATAAAATCTGATACACTTAACAAACACGCTCAGTCAATCTCTATAAACTAGTAGCGAAAAATATTTTTTGGTAGCAATTCAGGAAACCTTTTTGCAAATATACTTGTTTTTACGGGGAAAAAGATGAAACCCTGGGAAATCCAGAAACGTTCCATGGAAATAATCACCAACGATTTTTTTTTTTTTTACAGTGTGTTGCTGATCTAAATGTAATCTCCACTTTTCCTCCTGATCTTTGTGCAAAGCCTTGGAGTTTATTTGTTATTTATATCATCTGTTGAATGGCAACGAACACCAAGTATTTTTCTGCATTGCAAGTCACGTGCAGAGAGCCGTGGTAGCCCGATCGGTAGAGTGTCGGATTCGGGGCCGGAGGGTCCTGAGTTCGAACCTCGATGGTCGAAGATCCACCGTCGTCATTAAAGGGGACTGGGCGACGTTAAATATGCTCGTGGTCTCAATGTCTTCCAAGTGAAACGATACCTCTGGGGGTGCTAGCACCAGGTAGCTATTAGCTCCTGGTCTAGTTCTAAATTCTCATTAACTGTTCGATCCGGTGATGGTGCTGCCATCTATCGGTATAAAAAAATAATGGAGGCAAGGCACTTAGCATGTAGTCCTCGACATAAATACAGTTGTAGTCAGTTGTGACTCGGAATCGAAATTGAAATCGAATTCATGTGCACTCGTATTCAACCATTCATAAGAAATGATGGGCCGTGGTAGCCCGATCGATAGAGTGTCAGATTCGGGGCCGGAGGGTCCTGAGTTCGAACCTCGATGGTCGAAGATCCACCGACGTCATTAAAGGGGACTGGGCGACGTTAAATATGCTCGTGGTTTCAATGTCCTCCAAGTGAAACGATACCTCTGGGGGTGCTAGTACCAGGTAGCTATTAGCTCCTGGTCTAGTTCTAAATTCTCATTAACTGTTCGATCCGGTGATGGTGCTGCCATCTATCGGTATAAAAAAAATAATGGAGGCAAGGCACTTAGTATGCAGTCCTCGACATAAATACAGTTGTAGTCAGTTGTGACTCGGAATCGAAATCGAAATGTTGTTGTGTCATTTTATGTTACCAGAGCTAACAGTCTTCTGACTTTGAATAAAAATTATATGCTTACTTAAAATTATAGTCTACCCTGGTTCCTTACGGGCCATCGCCAAAATATGATCCTTCACAGCCGTAGCCATGCTCGTTTTTTAAAATGGAATTAACAACGCTCAATCGCAAACGAATCGTTATAAAAGCCATTGCCGGTAAAATTGTTGACTTTATTCAAAGCTTTGTGCCAACAGAAGACAAAAACCATTGGACAAAAATCAGGACTTGGTTATTCTTGGAACTAAATTGGAAGCTGTGTATTCTGCAAAAGCCGTCGCTACAGATTTAATCGATGGATATTGCGACGTTCCTTGATTCCGTGGATCTCTAAGATAACCTGACTGTGGCGGAAGTCATAGCTGAAGAATTAGAGGTAAAATATAAAAATTTAATTTCTAAATTGAATAATGATGCAACGAAAAATGGAAATATTAAAGCTAATATGAAAATTCCTGACCTTCCTTTACCAACATTTAATGGTAAATATGAAGATTATTAGACATTTAAAACTCAATTCACTGCTTTTATTGGTGAAAATAGTTCTTTAAACGGTACTCAAAAACTGTGTTATTTGAGAGCATCATTAAAAGCCGATGATAAGCTTATTGAAAGTTCCCAAGACACTTACGATTCGCTATTTAAAGCAATGGATAGTCGTTATAAGAGCAAACCTGCTATCGTTGATTGCAGATATAACAAGCTTAATTAATTTTGAAATAGTTCATGAGAACTTTTACCAATTAAGATTGCTTCTTGACAATGTTAAAATACATCTAAGCTCACTTCAAAATTTGGGTTTTGAAAGAAATAATTTATCTGATGCATTTCTATTAAATGTATTGAGTCAGAAATTAGATCGTGAATCCAAGAAAATATTTTAAATGTCAGACAAATCTACGAAAATTCCTACTCTTGATAAATTTCTAGAATTCTTAGAGTAACGAGCTTGAATTTTAGATGGGATAAAAAAATGTTCTTCAACTAATACACAATCATTTCCTAGCAAGCAAAATACGAATTTTTGTAGAAAATTCAGATCGCTTGTAACTAAGGGGGGAATATAATATCTGCGAGTGCGTACAAATTTTACTGCTACCCTAAATTTAAGCATGAGTCTTTATCTGAGCGTAGTGAATTTGTGAATACTCATAATAGACCAAGATCCCACTAAGCTTGATTTACATTCATCGGGATTTCAAAAATTATTATCATAGATGAAGAGTAAAAGTTGTAAATAAAACGCGAAAGTAAGAATTTCTACTTCTTTCACGTGAACTAATAAGGGTTGCCAGGGATTGAAATGTGCCTAAAAATGAGTATTTTTGCATGTCTAAATTATTAAAATGATGTCGATTGCATTTAAAATTAATATCTCTGCTAGTTAAAGGCCTACAAGACCAAGCGAAAGGGCTTTCGGAGAATATTCCAAACATTTCGGCACTCATCTCACCTCTGGACTACTAGCTGCTGGTACGTTGATAGTGTGACATAGATAGCTACATACATACGTTTGTATACTCCCAGATTTCAACAAATACGATGGATATACACCTTTCAATGCAATTTAAATACTATTCTTATGTAGTGTTTCATTTTATTTCAAACTGAAGTCGAAATATAACCGTACAAATTGTACTTAGCTAAAAGGCTAATGAGGTGTGATTAAACCAAAATTTTGGCACAAATAGTGAATAATATATAGACCAATATTAAGTTTTTTAAATATAATGAAGCAATTTTTTGTCCCCTAAATCAGTTTTTAAAACTCCTGAACGCATACAATTTACTCACAATTTTTTAACTTGTTAGAAAAAATTTTACGCTATATTTTACTTTAATTTTCATATGTTAAATTAATAGCGTGATTAAGTAACTGAAAAAAAGTATCCTTCAATAATTTTATGTAGTTGACACAGTAGACGAAATTTTGTAACCAATTCGTAACAAATATTAGTGATTTGAGGTTTTTTTTACAATAATTAGTTCATTAATTAAGATCAGCAATTCAAATATCATCTGCTCCTTTTTTCCCCCTTTTTCTCAATTTTGTTCTGCATCATTAAATATTTTTGTGTTTATTTTATGGAATTAAATTTAATTAACACTCTGAATGCTTCATTCTCGTGGTACAAGTTTTAATTAAGGCAGTATGATGTAAGGCTAATTATTGTCATTTCTTATTATCATGGCCTACAGTAATAATAACTCAATTATTTTATGCAGTTCTGGAAGATATACCCTTTTTAACCGACTTCAAAAAAGGGGGTTATGATTTCGTATTGCGGCTTTTTATGTGTGTTTTCGAATTATTCCAACACTACTGGACCGACTAAAAAAAAAAAAAATGTTTGGAAGGGTATACTTCCAGATGGTCCCATTGTAATTTGGTCTGGATCTGATAAGGGGTCTCGGAGAAACTTTAAATTTCATACGTCATGGTCACGTGGTGTTGCTGTCATCGGCGTATTTTCACACCTAAGCTTTTGGCTTTCTCTTGAACGATATTTAATTCTCGCGGCACATGGATGATTAATTTTCTCAACGCTGCACCCCATGGTAATTTTTTTTATAGGTGTTACTAATGTAATTATTACTGCGTAGCAAAACAGTAAATTAAATATATTTTGCTTCTTTAATAGTTGAATCAATTACCATAATATTTTATTTACTAATAAATAACTTTATTTAGGCACTAAAATATAAAGTTATTTTTATTTAATATTCCAATTTTTAAATATATTATGTGTTCAATTGATTGGGAATTGAATACAGAACATAGCCCCCCCCTCACGATTTAATTTATGTTCTTTAATAATATACATTATAACTGTGTATGATTTCTGAAGTTTGACCAATATTCTGGATTTACTATTTCACGATGCCGCCATTTCAATTTGAAATTAGGGTTATATTAATCAGCAGGCTTCAAAAAAAGGAGGAGATTCTGAACTCTTCGGATTTGTTTTTTCTTTGTACAATGTTCCATAAATACTCGAAGACACCTGTACCCAGGGGCGTGCACAGGGAGGGAGGAGGGACACCTGTTGGCCCGGTCCCGAGCTTGGAGGGGGCCCAATATTTTTGTAACTAACGGTGAAATATAGGGGCAAACAATATGGAGAGGGGCCCTGAAAAGTCATTTGTGATGGGCTCCAAAATTTCTGCGCACGCCCCTGCCTGTACCGATAAGGAAAAGTCTTTTTTTTGTTTGAAACAGCATAGTTCCTCTGCGGTCTAATGTTAATCAAGTTCAGGTTTGATGAAATTGAGGGAACTCTTCAAATATCATAGTCACATTTAAATCGATTTGTACTTTATTAAATTTGTATATCGTCTCACTTAGTGAACCGGTTTTTATGATTTTTTTTTGTTTAGTGGTGGTTTTGTTTAGGGGCGGTCTAACTTAGGTTCCAAATCTTCTGTTTACCCTATTTGTTCTTCAGGGAAAAGTTAAGGGTAAAACAGTAAATTTCATGCAATTTCCCTCACAAACGATTAAATATAAAACCCATTGATAAACAAAGGCCATAAAACAAAAGTTTACACTTTCTTTACCTATAGTTAAAGAAAGGGCTAAAAATATGTATTATTAAGAGTAATGATAATGAAAATTTTAAATTAAGGATTCTCTGAAGCAAACATAATTCTAGTGGAATTTTTAATCTTCATCTATAGTGGGGTCATGTGAAGAAACATGCGACTTTTATCACGAGTTACATGACACTAATTGCGAAACATAAATTACAATTTGCAATATTACAATTCTAAAATTTACAATTTAAAAAATTTAAACTTAAAGCGATTTCGTTTTGTTTTAATTTTTTTAGTGACTCGTGCATTTGCTTTCGGAAAGCAAACTTTGATAAAGTTGAACAAATGATGAAGACAATTTTTTTGTACATTAGTTACGCATTTGATAAAGCCTTTCTTCACAGTCGTCGGAAGTCTCCGAGACGCTCGCCGTGTTATTTAAACCACTAAAAAGCAAAAAATAAATTACTTTTAAATAAAAAAAAGCCTTCAAAAAATAGCCAGGAACTAAAAAGCAAAAAATAACTGATTACACTTACATTCTATTTCCTACCCAAACATAGAAATGATATTTATTTTACAATTCCAGTACAAAAATCAACTAAACTGAACACCGAACTATGAAACCAACACTGATTTAAATTACTATACGATGAATTGTTTTAAATACCTAACTAATTATACACGATCTCTTAATTTTTAATAACCTTTTGAAGTCGGGGCCTCCTATAAACAACTACATACTGTAACTGACAACCCACCGAATCCTGAATTAAACACTAATTTAACTATACGCAAAATTAGTCTTTAAAACTAAACCTACCCGGTTACGTTAGGTAGTAGTTTATAGGAGGCCCCGACTTCAAAAGGTTATTAAAAATTAAGAGATCGTATATAATTAGATAGGTATTTAAAATAATTCATCGTATAGTAATTTAAATCAGTGTTTATTTTATAATTGGGTGTTTAGTTTAGTTGATTTTTGTACTGGAATTGTAAAATAAATTTTGTTTCTATGTTTGGATAGGAAATAGAATGTAAGTGTAATCAGTTTTTTCTTGCATTTTAGTTCCTGGGTATTTTTTGAAGGTGATTTTTTTTATTTAAAAGTAATTATAGCAGAAATCTGTATTTTGTTTAAAATTAGTGTACGTACACACTCAAGATTTTCTTTTTCCTTGATTCTCTCTTTTTCGATGAGAAAAAATTCGGAGGAATGAAACATGTGAAAACCGTTAAGGTTATAATAGTGATCAGTTCTATAAAATAAAAAACTTTTAAAATATGATATGGAAAACGTCCGTGAAAGAAAATATATGTACTTTAGAAAAAAATATATGTACTAAAATATAATGAATAAAAATAAAGGTATGTAGTTAAATAAAAATATGTACTTAAATATAATGAATAAAAATATGTAATAAAATTAAAATATGTACTAAATTCTAAAAAAAATACGTGTATTAAAATATATGTACTTAGTTAGATTGTTCGACATTTTGAGCTTGAAAATGTAAAAAAAAAAAAAAAAACTGTGTGTAGTATTTTTTGAATTCTAGGAAACTTTTTTCTCTTCTTTCCAGTATAATTGCTTTCCGCTTCATTTTCCTCTAACTTTTTTATTAAAAATAAAAAGTGTGATGATTGGCTTGAGTAAATTTTTAAGGCTTATTTTGGGTTTTTAATACATGAAATACGCTTGTAAGAAGCGCTCAAAAATGTCTCCGATTATCACCCCTTTAAATATTTATGAAACACAAGAAAACAATTTCATTGTAATCTTTTAACATGCAAACTATTAATGTAACCAAGTTTTCAGAGTGATTAGGTTGTAATGACTTTTCTTTTTAATCAGACTCAGGTGAAAACTGATTAAGACTCTAATACTTAACGCCTACAGCAGATAGTTTCTGGAATTCAATGAATTGCTTGGGAATACTTTTCCTTCCTTATTTACTTTTTTATTGCTCTCTCCCATTCCAGGCTCTTATCGACTTAAAATTTCTTTTTTCTTGCCTCTTTTATTTCCCTTTTCTTAGTACAGCATCTGCTAGCCAGTTTAACTGAAAAAGGGGTTACTGCCCATGATAAAAAGATTAATGTCCGACAGCTGGTTGAATGCAATTAAAACGGCCATGAAAACCAAGGATATGTCAGAAGATTCCTTGATTTATTATTGCTCAATTTTGTTCAGAAACACTCTTTGCTTTAAGCCGATTATATCCTTTATGGATAGCACGAAAAAATTATATATTGGGAAAGATATGAGAGAGTCTGCATTTTTTTCTGAACATTTCGCAGACGTTTTGTTGTATACATTTATGTATAAGGCTTTCAATCGAGTTTTGACAGAGTTAAAAGGTTAATCTTGACCATCAAAACGAAAAGGTATTTATAAAGTGATTTTGAGCCGCAGTCCACTCGTACCTCGTGGCCGTTTTTCAACTGCTCAACGTCACTTTCAGCAATCAAGTACAGCGGCAGCGAAAAATATCTACCAGAGGGATTATACCTGATACATGAAACAGCAAAGTTTCGGTTACATCACTGCAATCACAGTCAGAATGTGATGGAATTGTGACGTCTCGCACGAATCGAGTAGGGGAGACCGGGGTTAGTTGTTACAATTTTTTTCAATATTTTTTAACGCTAAACTATTTGAATTATTTACACGCGTGAAACTTTAAAATGCATCTAGATTGTTTAACATTCATAACATATTTTAAAAAAAAATGATTAGAAGTCACTACTCCAAAATATTTCAAGTTTTTTGAATAGATGTAGATTGTAACAACTTACCCCACCACGGGGCATGTTGTTACAGCATATGGGGTTAGTTGTTACATGAGATATATTTTATTAATGAAATGAATTTTACATATTTTCTGGTTTATTCTGTTAAATTTTAAAAATTCTTAACCACATTAAAAATAAAAAACTTTATGACTTTACAGATTTACTTCATTAATGACTTATTCTAATAAACTATCATCATCATTATCATTGTTCGCGAATTACAATTTTTACAAGCATATACTTTATCAAACATAGCACATAGGTCATGTGCCTATTTGTGACAATTACGACATTGAAGCCGTTTAGTTGGTTTTTTGGATTCTGAGTACGATTTAGAGCACTCTCTGCAGAACCAGTCTTCATCATCTTCATCCGAAGGACGCACTGTTTAAACGCACCTTTTTGCATTTTTTTTTTTTTTTTTTTTGCCTTTGTCTGTTGATTTCTTCTTTGTTAGACACAATTTCCTTTTCACAGATTTTTGTTTCCTAGCTTCGGCTTGCAAAACATTTTTTACTGGTGTATTTGTTAAAGTGGCGCTGACCGATGGTTTCCGCTTGCGAACCGTCTTCACTTCTGCACGTTGGAGAAAGATCTGCACTCGAAAAATACATGATTTATTATTATTATCATTGTTGTAATTATTATTATTTATTCAACCATACATATTAACAATAAATTAAATCATAGAATGAAGGATATCAGAATTATTATTACTATCGTCATCCAACTACAGTATTTTATATGAATTAAATAATGCAATAAAACAGATCAGAAATACTACTTACCATAACTAGCATTTTTCATCTTACTGCAGAATCTCTCTAGTGTCATGAAATTCATCGGCTGCCTTTCGTAATGAACTGCTTGCAATTACTTCTTTAGCCACATCCAGGTATGTTTCTTTAAGTGTTTTGTCCCTGTCTGTTTTGTTTTTATAGCCCCCGCCATATCACATTTATAAAGAAAACATAATATTAAATTAAAACTTGCATGGGGCAAGTTGTTTCTTGTAACAACTAACCCCAACAAATTTGTAACAGCTTACCCCATACGACGCCATTTTAGTTATTGGCACATATTACTGGTATTATATCTTTATACAAAACATTTAAATATGTTAGCACTTACCTAAAAATGTAGAATTTCACGTGATATAGAAATAAATTCGTTATCTGCAACGGCTTCGTCACAAATAGAAAAATAACAGCTGGAAGAAAAATTACTTCCAGACTCAAAAAACCATTTTCCTTGAGCACTATCCATGCTACTGACTGCAAGCCCTCCAATTATTGTCAGGGAATGCAGATGGGTGAGTGCTATCATCTACTGCAAGGAAAGTCAGTTTCTCCTGGTGGTTAATTTTAAATTCGAATGTAACAACTGACCCCGTGTAACAACAAACCCCGGTGTCCCTTATATTTTTAAAGTGTGGTTGAAGTAGTGATTACAAAATGTGCATTTCTTTTATTCTTAGAACAAAACTACTTGTCCACTGCAATCTCTTAATTGTAATGACACTCATGATTTATTTATTGAACTAAATTAGTTGCACATTTCTCACATGTATTGAGCGTGTTTACTAGCTAAGCTGAAACGAGTTTAATTCAAAAAAGAAAAAAAAAAAAGATTATTTTCAAGTAATTCATTCTTACTTGCGAAGCGTTAAATCTAAGAGACTTACGTAATTCACGTTTTTTTTTTTTTTTTAATTGTATTTTATTTGGTAATGGGTCAAAACTTCGCTGCCGAAACTTCGCCGGACAAAATTTCGCGCGGTCAAAACTTCGTGCGTACAAAACTTTGCACAAACAAAACTTCGTGCGTATATTACTTTTCGCATCTGAAATAAAACTTCTAAAAATAAAATTATTATAGTTTTAATGTGAAAAAAAAAAATAAATTACATAAATGGCAGAAGCTCGTTATAACGCCAAAACGACCACACATTCTAAAGGACATTCCATTGTAACGACTAGTGGTAATAGTCCCAACTTTATCCCTATACACTCTATGTTAAAATTTATTTAAGATTACTTTTTGCTAAAAAACCTCAAATTTCTAAAATTCATTTCTCTTGTGGCAGTTCTTAACTTAAAATTTTATTTTTTTATTTTTTTTTTCATGAATCCATACATCATAGAACATCTCCGCATAATTAGGATTTAAAATTTTGAAAAAAAAAAATTTCGATCATCCAATTTCTCGCTTGAATGGAGAGGCGAGCGAATTATGAGTAACACCGCGGAAAGCAAGTTGGGAGGGGGTTGGGTCGCCTCTGAATTTTAATCACAAATTTTGAGAAACTAGTTTTAAAATAAGTTTAGGAATAAATGATGAACATTTTTTAAATGAAATACAAAATATTTAATCATCAAAAATTTTTCAGTTAGTTAGCTATAGAAGATTAAATTTTTATTATAAAACCAATTAATCGTTTTTGGAAAAGTGATCAATTAATCTTAATTTGATCTTCAAATTTATATTATTTTATTATTTCATTAACTTACTATGCTTTAATTTATTTAGGATTTACTCAATTAACTTGAAATCAAGTAATTCATTATGAAAAATTAGTTTTTTATACAGTGTGTGTCTGATGCGTTCCTAGAAATCCCCCATTGAACAATACCCCCCCCCCAAAAAAAAAAAAATTGCTTGTTTTCTAAGTTAGTATGATATGTTTATGGAAGTTCATTGTGATGAATGTGAGAAGTTCTACCTACGCGCGCGCGAAGTTCTGGATAGGTGAAGTATTAGATACACGAAGTTGCAAATCGGCAAGTTTTAGACACGCGAAGTTTTGTCCACGTGAAGTTTTGATTACGTGAAGCAATGGATCAGCAAAGTTTTGGCCGACGAAGTTTTGGCCGCGAAGTTTTGACCACAAACCATTTTATTTTATTTCGGTCTATTTTATTGACCTTATTTTTATTTATTTATTTTTTTGAAAAGTAGGCTAGAAAGCTTTTTGCTAGATTCCTATATTAAAACTGGTGCATTCCATGCTCTCTACCTTTTTTATAATGCACAACCCTCTGCTACTGTGCGACATTTCTGCTTATATATTTTCTCTTTAATCCAGAAATTTTGAACTTTGGATCTTAACTTTAACATATTTGCTTATAAGTAACCATTATGTATCTTAATCTAACATACTAAATTTCCTTACAAAATTCTTTGTTTTTAAAAAACTAATTTGTTCTCGTTGGGTGGAGCGAAGAAAGTAACATCATTAACAAAGTAGTATTTTTTTAATGCAATAGTTTAGAGTTTTATGCTTTGTATAAAGACAAATACGAGTTATTTTTATTCAAATATAGAAAAATAAAAATGCCAACGATTAGAGTTGCTGGAGATATTAGCTAATATATACAAAACAAATGCACAACCATAACAATGAATTGAGCAAAGCTAAGTTTTATCTTGGTGATGAAATCTACAAATTGAAACAAGTTAACAAATGAAGTTCTCATGTGTCTTCATTAGTATTTCAACTGTGTAGTAAGATCGCTTTCACCACCAATATCTCTTTTATCAACAAGTTTGAGGATAATTTGTGTATGTTTCACGAGACGCGCAATATTTTCATTAAATTATCATCTTCAAAAACTCATAAAACTAAAATATACCACACAAATCAAAAACATCAAAAATTTCAAAAGCAGTTGACCCAGCTATCTTCAAATTCAGCCTTGTAATTCATAAGCTTGCTTCTATTATATACCGATTCCTCTTCGCATTTTGTCAGTAGGCTACTAGAAGTCAAACAGGTCTACTAAGAGCAAGACTAAGGAAATGCAAGATTCTACTGAATAAAAAAGAGGTAAAAAAATTGTCACAACGTTATCTTTCGTCACCGGCGATAAAAGTAATAAACTGAACTTATAAAAGAAAGGTTACACGTAAACGAAATTTTTCCAGTAAATCCCTAAATGATGATTTC
Organism: Uloborus diversus; assembly: GCF_026930045.1. Lineage (NCBI taxonomy): Eukaryota > Metazoa > Arthropoda > Arachnida > Araneae > Uloboridae > Uloborus > Uloborus diversus. The sequence goes on from NC_072733.1 coordinate 63,664,903, forward strand.
ATATTATTTGAGTTTTTTTTTTCTTTATTCCGCCAAAAATAACAGATTAAAGAATGGAGTCACTATTTTACTTCTTTATCGTACATTTACTAGAAGAAAAATGCGGACACCTTATATAGAAAATTGTCCTACAACCGGACCTGTTGAGAAATTCATTATTTAGAAACAGAACTTGACTTAGTGCGACGTCTCTTGGTTAATAGACTAAGCAATCATTCTTTGGAGTGTTTGTCAACGAAAGCAAGCTAATTTTGTGAAACGCGTTGAAAAACACTTCACAGATTCACAGCATTAAAAGCACTTGTCAAACAATTTTACCCCTTTACAAGCGACCTCAAAACATTAGGAAATGTGAGGATTTAGGATATA